>NW_017728886.1:93968770-93970582 GCF_001723895.1 Crocodylus porosus
GCCCTGCGGGCCCCGCAGGACAGGGAGGCAGGCCCCGCATAGCCCCATACAGTCTCTTATACCCCTGGGCTGCGGGGGCTCAGCAGCGTAGGTTGCTTTGCCCCGGGCCTTGGGGGCTCAGAGAAACCAGAAGTGCCATGGTGAAACTTCCGGTTTTACTTTATCTTACAAGCCGGCATGCCAGTTAATTGAGCATGCCAGCTTGTAAGATACCAGTTAACACAACTTTTACTGTAGCGTACCGAGTTGGGCCTGGCCTCAGGTGGGAGCTTAGCACAGCTGTGAGCAACATCTGTGAGGTTTGGGATGTAGTACAGGGGAGGCTGGAGCTGCATACATAGGCCCAGGGGAACAGGGCATTCAAAGGGCAGCCTCCCGCCTAATTCAGACCCTAATTATTTAACAACAAGGCATGGTAGGAGAGAAGGCAGGACAGGTCAGGTGGCTGGTCAGGGATTTCCCACTGCATCTCACAAAACATTACACATCTACCCTAATCAAAATGGGATTAGAGGAGGAGAAAGTTGAGGTACCGTGGTTTAGGATACATGGAGGTCACGAGGAAAGGACTTGGTGGTAGGGGTCTGCTACAGACCACCACACCAAAAGGAAAAGCTAGACTTGGGATTCTCGAGACAGTTCTCAGAAGCCGTACAGTCTAGGGACATGGTTGTCATGGGGGACCTAAAGTACCCTGACGTCTGCTAGGAGGGGCAGTCAGCCGAGTCCAACCGTTCACGTAGGTTCTTAACCTGTGTGCAGGACCTTCACCTAACACAAGAGGTATATGGTCCCACTAGGGGGAATGCCTTACTGGACTTGCTGTTGGCTACAGGGGAGGACCTGGTAGGGAAGTTGCAGATTTGTGGTCAGCTTGGCGACAGTGACCACCAATCAATCAAATTCACCATACGGCATAGGGTGGGTAAGATAACTAGTAGGGTGGAAGTGCTTGACTTTAGGAAGGCTAACTTCAGTGTGCTTAGGAGTCTAGTCAACAACGTGCTTGAGGAGAAGAGCATTGGCAAGATGGGAGTCCAGGAAGGGGGGTCATTCCTAAAGGAAGCGATTCTTCGGGCACAGAGACCATCTCAGTACGAGGAGAAATGGAGAAAGGAGCAAAAAAACCTTCCTTGGCTAAATAGGGAAATCCAGGGGAGCCTAGGGCAAAAAAGAAGGCACATAGATAGTGGAAGCAGGAGGAAGCTAACAAGGAGGAGTATACCTACTTGGCCTACACTTGCAGGGAAGCAGTTAGAAAGGCCAAAGCAACTACAGAGCTGAAGCTGGCAACACAAATTAAAGACAACAAAAAGTCTTTTTCTAGTTATGGGAAAAGTTTATGAAAAATATAACTAGTTAAAAGTTAAAAGTTAGCAGCTGTCAAAATTAACTTAAAAGTTAAATATTTTCACTTTCAACTAGTTAAAAAGAGAGTAACTAGTTAAAAGTTAAGTTGGTTTGTGAGAAATGCGTGAAACATGGTGAATTGCTTCTTAGCATCATTTTTCATTTTCAAATACAATGTTTCATAGCTGGTAGGGTTGGAAGGGACCTGAGCAGACGATCAAGTGAGACCCCCTGCCATGGCAGGAAAGAGTACTGGGGTCAAACAATCCCAGCAAGGCGATTGTCTAGCCTCCTCTTAAAGCCCCCCAGGGTAGGAGCCAGCACCACTTCTCTTGGAAGTTGGTTCCAGATCCTAGCCACCCTGACAGAGAAGTAGCGCCTCCTGATGTCTAATCTGAGTCTACCCTCTTCCAGCTTGTGACCGTTATTTCTAGTCACTCCTGGTAGTGCTCGGGGGAACAG
>NW_017728886.1:93970682-93976620 GCF_001723895.1 Crocodylus porosus
AGGGACTCCCCCAATGCCTGCTGGTCCCCTCTGACTAGTTTGTAACAGGCCACTAGATCCCCCCTCAGCCTTCTCTTGTGGAGGTTGAACAGGTTCAGGTCCCATAGCCTCTCCTCGTAGGGCGTGTGCTGCTGCCCCCCAATCACGTGGGTGGCCCTCCTCTGGACCCTCTCCATGTTGTCCACATCCCTCTTCAAGTGAGGCGCCCAGCACTGGATGCAATACTCCAACTGCGGCCTGACCAGTGCCGCATAGAGGGGGAGGATCACCTCTTTGGCCCTGCTTGAGATGCATCTGTGGATGCATGACAAGGTGCGGCTGGCCTTCCTAACTGCCTCCCCACACTGCCGGCCCATGTTCATCTTGGCATCAATAGTGATTCCAAGATCCTTTTCTGCCTCTGCCCTGACGAGAAGGGAGTTCCCCAGCCTGTAGGTACGCTGCTGGTTCTTCCTCCCCAGGTGCAGCACCTTGCACTTGTCAGAGTGGGTTTCTTTTCCGTAAGCCCACAGAAGCACACGAATTTACCTGAAAACAATGTTATACTTGGCATACAGTTTTCAGAATAACAATTTACCAATACGTATGTAATGTTAGATCCTTCTCACCGTCTCCACGTGAAGTACTTTGTAAAAGTCAACGCATCATATAGGAATAGCAGAATAACAGAAAGGAGATATTCATAGCCAGGTGACAAATTAAAGCTGTTTCCACAGATAACCTCTGTTGTTACAGTTTTTATTGCTCAAAAGATAACAAAAGGGAATGAAATACATTCTGAATTAGAAATAATGAAAGTGTCTGAAAATCAAAATTAGACTGAAATGAGAAAATCAGTTTAAATGACAAAAAGATTGTTCAGTTGCAGAGGAGAAAATGTTTGAACATGCTCACTGAACTACAGAAAAAGCTGCATTTCAAAATTTACATCTGCCAATTTTCCTCTTCTGTCTTGCAAAACTAAGCTCCCACTACTGAACAATCGCTCTACATGGGCAGATGAGGGAATGCTTGTGTTATAACAGATGAATAGTTTTTTCTGTCATAGTAGGTGACATCTCAGATAAATTTCTCACAGATCAGAAGTAATGCTCAACTTCTTGGGCCTTGGGATGCTGGTTCTGATCTTCATTAAAATTTAAAAAGTCATCATCTGCTTCGCCCTCACTACTTGCTCCCACTCTTACTGCGATCAATGTCTTTGCTTGCTTGTGCTTGTTCCCTCTCCTACAGCCAGCTGGCTGCCCTGGTGACTTCTCCCAATGCACAGAAAATGCCAGCATGAGCTAAGGAACTCTGGGATTTGTAGTTCTTAAGAGACCATACCTCATAGGAAGGCACACTACTCTTTGTCTCTCAAACAAGAAGTCCTAGAAGTTCAATAAAGAAATATCGTTCCATGCAAGTCCTAGAGAGTGGCTGTGTCAGGAAAAACTCTGGGAAAGCTGGATTTCAATTGGTATCTCAGCAGATTGACATCTGCTTGGGCTCCCTGCACTTCAACACACTGAAAACTGTGCAGTGCAGCCCATCGGTTAGGTCAGTGTGCCAGCAAGCCCCGAAGCTTGCCATAACCTGGCACCTCAATGTACTTCAAAACAGCCAACAAGCCATGCTTGTACGTGCCTGACTGGGTTGTAGGGCATAGGGAAGAGTTAAACTCCCCAGCACAGGAGCTCCCTTGGATGAAAACCTTGTTAACCCAAACAGGGTTGGCTAGGTTCCAGTTAAAGTAATAATGTGATTGGGGTTGGCTCCTGATCCCAACAGTCATGCATCTTGCCACATGTGACATGGTAGGACATTCAGTTACTGCGTCTGGGGATCACATTCCATCATGCTATTATTTGTAGGTCCCGGCAAACTAAAAAGATTTCACCGCCAGATGCAGGGACCCACAGAAATTGTGTAGGTTCTTGGTACATTTCAAACCATCCTGCTCATTTCTTTTGTGTCTGTATTAGAGATGGGAGAGGAATACTTCTTTATCCATTGAAAATGTTTTTTGAAAAAGATTCCCTACTTAATTAGGGTTAAAAAAATCTTAAAAATACTCCCAAACTGATAATTGGGCAAAGGAGCTGCTGATGGGTTAACCAAACTATTCCATATTAATGCTTCTGAAGTGTTTTGATTTTGCCCTTTTTATTTTTAGTTATAAAAATAACTTTGAGGGTAAAAAAAATTAGTTATTTTCAACCCAAAGGGAAAAGAAAGTCTCTGCTTAAAATATGGCAAAAATGCAAGATTAATTCTGAAAGTTTTCAAAAATGATATTGAATCAGATGTGTCAAAATTCAGCCTTTCAACACTATTGTTGTTATCACTTGTCTTAAATTTTTAAAGATTTTGGAAGAGAAACTATATTTTTGTTCTGTTGTTGTCTACCAGGTATCACGGCAGTATCCAGCTAACTTCTACATGTTACAGCAGCACTAATAGATGATGATGATAAAGATACAGATAAGAGCTGAATCATCTGGATTAAGGTTGTTTTATCTCAGGGTTCTATATATTTTGTGCCAGGCTTCATAAACTCTCAACTCTGAGCATAGTAACCATCCGTTAACACCATGGTAAAGACACAGTGATTAACATAGGTGGGTCCTGGGAACTGAAGGCTCAAAAGATCAGGACTTAAGCCTTGCACTAGTGATGTAGACAAAGTAGAAAGCAGTACAGCATTTGGCACATCGGACCCGTCCCCTCCCATGGGCACATCCTATTGTGTTGGTAAGGTGGACAGCCACTTTTTGCACAGGCCGAAGAGGGATGCCAGGATGAGCATTACAACAATCTAATTTGGAAATGACAGATGCAGGAAATCAAAGTGACCAAATCCTCATCTAAAAGGTCAGGGTAAAGCTTTCAACTGTGCTGAAACCGATATGTGAAAATGAAATGGGATGCTCTTTACTGCTGATGCTACCCAACAATCTTAAATTAACAGCAAGTCAAAAACAACTGAAGTATCTGTTCTCTGGTTAGCAAATGTATTTACTGAATGCCAGAGGCCAATTTGTTCTTTGGCTCATTTAACCCTTTTCTAAACAGCATTATTTTGTTTTGACTGGTCTTAGTTTGCAAGACATAGTTAGCCACGTTAGGCTGAAGTCAAGCAGAAGGCGGGGCAAATTAGAACCTTACAGACTAACCAAAGTCGATATGTGTATGCAGCACAAGCTGAAGTTCACTTCATCAGATACTTTCAGTTTAAGTCAGCTAAGGGTTAAGCAGTCTCTATCTCCAGTCTAGCCAGCACAATCGTGAGCACCCCAGAGTTTCTCAGCTGTTCCCTTTACAGTCCACATAGCTAGAAGCCCCCAAAACTGGTCTGCTGCTCTGTCTCTAGACTCTCCCCCACAAGACGACATTGCTTGTTCACACTACCCTGTCCATTTTAATGCCATTTTATGTCCATTTTAATGTCCATTTTAATGTCCTCCTCTTAACACCTCTGGGGCATCTCCTCCAAAGGATGTGTGCCAAGCCTACCTGAATGATCAATACAGGTGTTCAAGACCTATTTATGGTGAAGGAGGTTTTTTTGTTTTTTTTTTTCCTATGTAGGCAGCCCTACAACACAGAAGTACCTTATAAACCCTTCTTTCTGTATCCTAGCTTTATAGGTAAACCGAGGCACACAACAGTATAACAACACAAACACCTTTAAAACAGAAACATTACAGCAAATCCCAGTCTGTCACAACAACGTAAGTTAGGTAATTCTTTTGAAAATACCAATTTTTCCCCAATTAAAAAAGAAAGTAGTTTTATTTTCACCCATTCACTTTCTGGATAAAATGTGAACCGGGGGTCTCAGTTTACGAGAGTGCAACTTTAAATGTTCAGTCATTCTCTAATTGTTAACTGATATTTTAATACACGTTGATTCATGGTTGGCCCATCCTTTGGGCAAACTAGGCAATTGTTAATGGTTGTAGAATTGGGGGAGTGGAATGAACTAGAGCCAGTTAGTGGTCTTTGGCTTGCCCCAGTTCTTGCATATGAATGTGAAGGAGCGTAGCAAGTTATTCTTCCCAGGACAGCAGAATAGCTAGGACTGGCCCTGGCTTTGTTACATTACCTGCGATTCCAGACAAACCAAGTTAAGCTTTCTTTGAGAGAGTCTCAGTCAGTTAGTTGAGGATATATTTATAAGCCATGAAAATAGTGTGTCAGGATTTCAATATAGTTTGTAAGCATTATGGATGAGAAAATAACCCACACTAGACATAGCAGGAAGTGATTTGTCCTCAATAACACAGAGGGATTATAGTGTATGAACAAATAATGTGCTCTGAAATCTTAGCAGAAACAATATTTTCATCTCAAAAAACAATGCTTGTATCCTTTCAAATGAGCACCATTTTATGTGCAGAAGCATTTTACAGACTGGGGACCAGATCCTACTAGCTGTAAGGTGAATGCAAAAGACTTGTAAGAAATCCAGTTCCTAAAATTAGCTTAGGAATCTAGAGAAGATGAAAAAGCATTGTAGCTTCATCATCCAGTACACCCATCTTCTTAGGTAACCGGGTACAGAAAGGATTGCGGTACCCCACAAAGGCTGTGCCTTAAGAGCTCCAGACTGCAATGCAGAGGCCCCAGAGCAGAAGACTTTCATTGCTTCCTACAGAGAAACACAGCTGCATACTCTTATCATAAGGACAATACCCTCAGTGGCACTCTCTCACACTGGAGTACTTAATATTGCTTCAAAAAAGTTTGCTAATTTACAGGTTTTTAAACCCGCTGCAAAAACAGTCCTGGTTTTCAAAGATTTATAGTGTATTACCTCCAAGTTGCTTGCAGAACTTAGCTTGGCAAAGGATGTTTTTGGATTATCTTGCAGTATTTCAAATTGCTTGTCAAATATTACTACCTGATCTCAATGAATTTTCATGGTGTCTCAGATTCTCAGGAAAAAGCAACACAGTCCTGTGTCTTAAATTACTTCACAACCTTCTGCGTATTAAAACACCAAAGCAACATGCACATTTCACAGATGTGTTACAAGTACATATGAAAGAGCAGACTCACTAATGCATTTGAACAACTTTAATAAAAATGTTGGCAGTCCTACATGAAGTTTTGTTTGGGCAATAAAAAGAAATGGAAAGTGTATTCTTGATTTGGCTTGGAAGGAGGGGATTTAAGAAAAAAAAACCCTTTCATTATTTAAATAATTGACACCTGATTACCCAAGACTCAAAACTTTATTCTGATTAGAATGACTGAGGAAAAAGGGAGAGTGATTAGAGGAAAAGGAGGAACAAACAGGACTGCCGAGTTAAACAGAGATTACACCACAGTGCATATTCCCAGGGATATATTTCCTTGACTAATTGGCAAAGTCAGGTTAATGTGTAGCAGGGTCTATTGAAGCATTTTGAAAAATTGTATTAATTATACCAAATGGTGTTAAAACCCCTAAAATCCAGAACTGTTTCCATTTCCATGTTTCTGAAACAAAACTTACTATCCTTTTGAATAAGTCATTAAGATAATTATTTTGATCACAATGGATTCCTAAAAGCTTCTGACCCAGGGCTGTCAGATTGGTGGCCCACAGGCTACATGCAAACCCCACGGGATTAAACTATGGCCCTTCGGTTCCTAGTTTAGATGATGCTACCCATTTTGTTCTCTTGCTGCTGCTGCTGGAGTCTTTGGGCTGTCCCTCCCTCCTCCAGCAGACAGTGTCTGCCCCTAGCTCATGGTGTAGCAGTTACAGCCCATGGATGGAGGGCTTGGGGAACCTAGGGACTCTACATGACACCCATGCAGTACAGTGGGATTTGCTTGCCACGTGGCAAGGGGCTGGGGGGTCATGCAACAGAACTGCACTGCATGTTGTGTTATCATGCACAGGGGGCCGGCGTTGTGTGGCATATTCATGTATCGAGGGCTTGCACAGTGCCCTGGGGTCCATGTA
>NW_017728886.1:93976730-93978010 GCF_001723895.1 Crocodylus porosus
CTATTATTCAGTGTTAGTTTGAAAAGTCTGGCTTTACAAAGTTGCTAACTTGAAGTACTTAGGAGTTTTGAGTTTAATAAAGCTACCACCTAAATGTTTCTTATGAACTGGTAGAATGAAAACAACCTGTTCCATTCAATGAGCAGAGGAAACGGCGAAACTAACAGAATAGATGTCAAGTCTTTAAAGAGGGTCAAATCTTATACCTTCACAGAAGGCCAATACTGTCCTTTATAAATTGGAAAGGGGAAAAAACAACACTCTTGGGGGCAGTTTAATTAAAAGGCGACGTAAAGCCAAATGTAAATATACCTTTTGAAATTAAAATTTCTGCACCTCTGCACAGGATAGGTACCCAGCCCGGAATGTTTAAAATGCAAATTAAGTTTCCATTAGGGGTCCAATTTGGTTTCTACTGAAGTCAATGCAAATTCTGCAATTAACTTTCAATGGAACCAGGTTCATACCACATAAATTTTGCTGGTAGAAAATGAGATCAAATTTGATTCTTACTCTGTGTGTACATATGCATATATTTCTTGCATGGGTATAAACTTTCTTAAGCTGAAAACTTAAATTGTCTGGAATTCTCTAACATATTGCTTACTAGGAACACAATTTTTACAGCATTCAAGACTGCTAACCTTCTGATTATTGTGGCCAATTTTACAAGGGAATATTTTCTTATGAAAAAAAACTTTTAAAAACAGAAACTTTCTGTTTCTTTATTGCATACTGGAGCATCTGCTTATCTCGCATGGAAATGTTGTCATTACCCCCTCCTTTACAGATGGTGGAAACTAAGATACAGAAACGGCACAACTAGCTCAAAGTCTGATTGGAAACCTTATGGCGAGGCTTAAACTACAAATCAACTCTCCTCATCTGGCACTAGAAGAATGAAAATGCCACCTATTAAGCGACAACAGAACTTTCTGCATGAACATGTTTATAATGCCTCTTAATAAGATGTCTTCCAATTCCAGAGGCTGAAGACAGCCAGGAAATCACCAATGCCAAATAAAACAGACAGAATGAATGCAATGAGTGAAAAAGTCTTTCCTAGACAGACTTGAGAGATCTCAGCAGTTCACTAGAAACAGTCACTCCTGGAACAGTGACCAATTTAAGATTATGTCATGTACGATGGACCCAAAACAAAGGATCCATTACTCCTTTCCTGCACTTCTCAGAGTAAATCTGAGTGGGGTAATGAGGGGAGGGAGAAGAGGAGCAAATGTGGCTTGAATCCATCATTACAGTTTCTGTGCACTGAAGCT
>NW_017728886.1:93978950-93981051 GCF_001723895.1 Crocodylus porosus
TTTTTTTTTTTTAATAAAAGTGTTCATTTTTATTTTATGCTATATGAACCCCTTAACTATAAATGTTCTTGTTTTCTTTTAATATTTTAGCCATGATTAAAAAGAATATTGATTCAAAAATTAATTTAAAAAAAATGTTAACTACCCTCCCCCTCTCCAACAACTTTACACTTCTTACTCATTTCAAATGACACCATCTAGTGGAATGGCTTGCCATTGTCAGTCATGGAGCTACAGATAAGAATGAGCAATCCAGCACTAAACAGAACTGTAAATAGCAGTGCTGTCTCCCGAGATTTAGCACCAAATCACAGATTGTTAATGGGGAACTGGAAGCTGCTAGATACTGCGATTCCTGTTCCAATTGTTAATTAATCCAATACATAAATCCTCAAAGAAAGATCTAGTGCCCAACAATGTGAGTGTCTTGTTTTGGTGGGGGAAGATGCATTTCTAGTATCAATAGAGAAAAATAATAGTTAGCCAGTTGACTTTTAAAGCTTTATATGGAAACTAAATAGTTCTGTAGCAGAAAAATCTTGCCAAAATGTATGATTTTTATTTATTTGAGTATTTGGAACAATGAACTAAAACAAAAAGGGGGAAATATTTAGATACTTTGCATATTAGAATACAATTTGCATATACACTGAAATGCCTTGAAAAAATGCCCCCTCCCACCCCCACTCCAAAGAAGCCTCAACGCAGTGCACACTACTTAATTTCTCCCGGTGCCAAATGCATCTACCGAAATCAAAGGATTTCTACCAGGGGTTAACATGGCCTTAAGACTGGCTGTAGTCTCATTAGATGCATGTGGCACAAGTTCAAGATCTGAATTTTTACCAGAAATTTTAGAAATATACCTGATCATCATACCTGAACTTTCCTTTTCTTATTAGCAGAACAGGACTGCATGGCTTGAGGGCCTCTGTTGTCCTAGCTAGCAAGGTAGCAAGAAGTTCTTAAGGGTAATTTAAGTGATTGTAATAATTGCATATATATTGTTTTGGGGGGTTTTTTTTCGCTTCAGCAGATGTGCCTGCTATATGAACATGACCTATTTAATACTACACTTTCCATTTAAAAGCAAAACAGACTTGACAGTCTGATCCTATACAGTCTGTTCTTGGACCCCAGCATAAAGATATACAAGTCATTTCTGGATGTTCTTATTAACAGGTGTTGAAGACCAGGATGAGATGGGAAGGAACTTGTCTCTTTTGCAAAGAGAAATAAGGTGGGAATGTAGAAGTTCTTTGTGGAATAGCTAAACTAAGGAGAAAGTTTAGGGTTAGTCTTAGGGAGGGGAACTATTATCTAAATTAACAATAAAACAAATCTGTATTCAGGTGAAGAGGGACAATAAATGCTTAAATTCTTCTGGCTGTTGTGAGGTTGAAGATCCTGCAGTTACAAAACAATACTCTCTTCAATTCTAAATCTCACAGGAAGCACAACCCAGAAATTTTGCTTTATACCCTCAGTAAAAGCATGTAGTCAACACCAAATAATTCCTGGTTTCAAGACACTTTAAACAAAGAAGATCTATTACTACAGGATTCCCACTGCTAACATATGACCCTGGAATCACTTAAAACTGTAAGACAGACTACAACAGGCCACAAGAAAATAGTTTGAGGTCACTCAGAAAAACAAAAGGAGGCAGCGGTGACCCTGAGCAAATCGCATCTCCTCGGTCTTTCTCAGATTGCTCCCCGTTGGCAAAATGAGGATAATTGTACCAGCTTCCTTTATAAAGTGCTTAGGAATATACTGCTGAAATGTGATATATAACATCTTTGTATTGCTATAGTTGTTAATGCTACACAGAGTTGTACTGATCAACTTCTCTTAATCTAGCTCTTCTTCCGAAATAGCAGAACTTCACTCTGGCCCATAGAAAGATGCTTTACTTTAGAACCTAATATTGGTAGTGGTAGCAGTAGTTACATTACGTTCAACCTTCCTGCAAAACTTGCCTCCCACCCCTCCAAATCCAGTTTAGTAATTCAATTGGTCTATACCAGTCTTTGAAATTAAAGCGAGTCCAATGTATTTTTGTTGTTATCTCCTTTCCTGGTTGCTATAGTACCCCCCC
>NW_017728886.1:93981311-94005451 GCF_001723895.1 Crocodylus porosus
TTGTTATCACAGGCAAACCTCTGCTAAGTGGTGCGTGTGCACCCCCCAGAACTGTGAAAAAGAAACAAAACCTAAAATCATAGAAATTAAGGGCTGGAAGGGACCTTGAAAGATCATCATGCAGAACAGCACAAAGAGAAGTGTGCTAGGGAAGCATTTCCACCTTAAATTTAGGGAATTCTCTGTTGGCCATCCTATGCACAAACATCAGGGATTTAGGAAAGATACACAAGACTGCTACTGATGACAAGTACAGGTGATGGCACTGTTCCCTTGTCTGCAAAGGAGAAAGGCTTAGAACACAGCTGTGACACATTAGGTTACTTCCTTTTAAGTGCTCATCAGTGCCTCTCTTCTCTGACTTACTGTTCAGACATATGCATAAAGGAAAATACAATTCAAGGGGAAAATATTCTAAAGAAACTGCAAGGAACCTTGGTCAGCACCGTGTCATTCAGAGCTTCATATGCATTTACAAAGTGGAAATTCTGGATCTTACTGTTAAATAATTACATAGACCTGATCAGATTTGGTACTGCAAGCTAGCTCTTTTGGCAGAATTATTTGATCCTTTAGGAAGGTCAGCAGGAGCCATCTGCTACATGTGTGTTCTCATAGGTCAGTAGTTCTCAACCCTTTTATACTCAAGGCACCCTTCAGGAAGTTCCAGATCCTAGTTTTCACTCCATTTTTGGAGTGCTGAATAATAATAAAGCAGTTTTTCTGTTGCAAATAACTCACACATCACAACAAGTCAGAATGTAGCAAATAGGGATATGTTCCAAGGCCTCCACTGTACTAACCCCCAGGCCCATTTCTACCACTTTTACAAGACAATTTTAGTACTCACCAGCAGCAGACAGTACACACAAGCACAGGGCACTATCATAATGGGGACGGCAGCTACAGAAACACATCACAGACAACAAGCAAGGAGCACAAATCCACACAGCAGCCTGTTTTGGTGTGCACCATTCCCACAATGCACTGCACAAAACAGCTGACTGCAGGCTTCCACCACACCAGTAGCATAAGAGTGAATTTACCTTGCATATAATGAATGTTTGGTATAAAAAGGGTCATCACATAAGAGCCAATTTGCACATACAGAACCTGCATAAAGCGAGGGAAACCTGTATTATAAAACAAAGCTTTCTCTCATAATACCACACAGTCCATTTTAGTGCAAGAAAAGCTCTGTTGGAGGTATACCCAGAGAGGGCACTGGAAAGCAAATCTCAACTAATGAGTTTCAGCAATGGTCAGAGGCTCTTGTTTCACAGAGGGCACCATGTCCACCTATGGAAAAGGCAATGGGTAATAGAGGACAAAGTCTCAACAGGCTGCAGAGTTCTACAAATCCTAATGGGAATATCTTTACTATTTTGAAAAGAGCGACACACATCTCCCTCCCTGCCCCACCTTTAAATAATATCCAAAACCTATATATTTACATTTTATAAGCCTGGCAAAAAGCATTCCTATTGATAAGTGCACTATTCACAGGCTTAAAGGTTTAAAAATAACAAACAGCTAAAAGAAAAGTTACCTGTCATACCAAACAGCAATTATTGCTAGAGATTTTACCAGTGCAAATGCAATCAATTGAATAACACACAAACAAATAAAAACAAAACACAATGGAAAACAAACAGACAAGGAAAAGAAGCTGCTAATAACGTCCCATGCCCCTTTTTTTCCCTTTTAGCCATTCTGGAACCATACACAGGACTGTGTTAAAACCAGGCTTTTCAATTGCCTGCACCAAATAGCACTATGAAGGCTGAAGGTGAGGGGGAGCGGTGTGTGCGTGCTCACATGTTTGGCATGGGGGGACACGCACTATGCCTACCTCAGTTTCCTCTTTAGTCCACAAATCTTGCTTTTATCTTACCTAGTACTTTGGTCATGACCCCAGTCCCCTGCCTAGACCACTTTCCTTCCTTCTTTCAGAGCAGCAAGGAGCTCAAGGCAACCAAGAAGCTTATACTCCATCAAAGAGTCAGTCCCTGGCTCAGGAAACTAAGCTCCCTTAACTCTATCAACCTGTATAACCCATCCCCCAATACTACAGTTCATAGGAAACCACAGGCACTTGGTACAAGCCCAGCTTTCCCATATGATGCATGTACAAGGAGCTCTTTCCAGTCCCATATGGCTTCCTACCCTATTTCCATATTTTCATTTTTCTCACCTACCTCAGCAGCGCTCATTAAACTTGTTACTAAAGGAGGCTTCCTCCCACTCACTCAATCAGCCTTTTCTCTGACCCACAACCTTAACATTTCCTCAGTTATTGCAAAGCCAGCAATCAGACCCAGCTGAAGATGCTGTTAACTCTGTTGACCCTTTCGTGACTGGAATAGCATGAGATAAATGTACTCCATGACATGCACTTTGTAAAGGCTTTCTGTTAAAATGTTATGAGTACGTGGCATGTTGTACACACTTATTTGGCTTTCACTGTAGACTTTGAAGCTTTCCGCCGTGCTGTCCTAGTACAAAATGGATAATGCCAGCCGCAATATGATGCTCATGACTATCGATTAGGCAAAAAGCAGGGCTTGGAAAAAATGTCTGTATGATTGCATAAGTGTATCTTCATAATTTATAAGGAAAAAAAACTTATTGAAGGTTCTGCCTTGCCCAGACAAAGCATGGAAAAAAATCATGTCCCTGGTATTGATAACCCCCTTTATTTCCTTCTTATTAGCAGCATTTTTAATATTGATGGAACAGCTTGATCTGGCATGGTTGACAGATTCAGGAAGACAAAGGTTTGGGGACTAGACATTGAGAAGAGTACATATACCAAAAATATTCACTGGAACATCTTGTAAATGCTTTGTGATTGGAGTCAGAGAGGAGAAACAAAACCATGCATCTTAGATGATTAATAAAATGGTGTGGGCAGCTCTCTTGATCTCTGGCTCTTGTTTGATGTGCCAGCTGAGATGAATAGGAAAAGAGGCTGTATTCTAGAAAGGCAGGAACACAACTGGTGACTAAGTCCCTGTTCTTCCCCAGATTTCCTCTTGGTTTTGGTGGTGGAGTTGTATGCTGCCAGTTATAAGGGGCTAGAAATTAGGTTCAAAACTAACCCAAGATTATTCCTTATGACAATTGCTGCTTACCAAATCAATACACTTGCTGATTTTCTCATGTTGTACAGCAAGCACCATGTGTCTGTGTTAAGTTAACTATGTTCACAGTCAGTCAATCTCATATTACAGTCTTTTAACCATATTTAGTCTGTATATAGTTTAACTGAACACAGCTGAGTTGCACCAAAGAACTCAACTGTCATTTCTTTGCCGTTGCTTCCTAAATATATTTTAATTAAAAAAAAATGTATAGGCTTCTTTTTAATAAAATATGGGCCCGTGAGCTTGTTCTATTGAATGTTGTGTGTTTTATAATTGCATTTTATATAATGATAATTGAGAAGTGTAACAAAACCAAAACAAACCCCCCTGATACTATTCATTAACATCTTTTGCCATCTATCTTTTCTTTTACAGAATTGACCACTTACTAGAGGGTAGGTAGATTAGTAACACAGTTTTAAGGACAGCCTCATTTTTTAAATAATTAATCCAATGCTTTGATTACTTTGAATTGTATTTGAATTAATTGACTACTTTGAATTGTATTTTATACCCTAGCTTTCCCCACTAAAATTGGTGCCAGCTCTTTTCTCGGGTAATATGGAGAACAGTGTAATACTTTTACCACTACATAGTCTAAATTTATTCCCAACAGGACTGGACAACGCAGGGTTCAAGAGGCCAGTGGAGGAACTGCAGCAGTGTTTTTTTGAAGGAAAAATTGTAATTGTAGACAGCCTATAATGAGCATTATACAGCGGCACACTGAATGACCTCTAAGACAGCTGACAACGTTTACTGCCTGGTTACCTATGGTGGTACCACACCATTTCCCACTTGGGTAATCTGCATCTACAGTTATTTAAAAAGAAATAAACATCCCTCACAGTCCTGCCCTACTTCTCATCAAAGATTTAGCAGCACAGAGATGCTGTCAGGTCTCTGATAATTAAGACTTCATTACTTCTGGAAAATACACAACAATAAATTTACTAGTATACTATGAAATAACTTTTCAATTATTTAAAGATTTTTAATTATTTAACTAAAATTACATTTGTCAACATAAATGAACAAATGACATTCTCCAAATGGTACCCAGAACAGTCGCTGTGGTGCAGTGGTGATGACAGTGATGGCTATAATTATAAATACCATCTTTTGCTTTATTCAAAATCCTAGTGATTTGAAGTGGGTCTCCTTATCATTTGTGTGGATGTAGTTGCATTGCATTGCAGTTGGCATGAGATGTTCCAGATAAGACTAGGGATCTGCTGTCAGAGGCCCTGTAAATGTACAGAAGGATCTAGCCTCCCTGAACAGTTGACAAACAAAACAGATAAGACAAAGAAAGTTTGGGAGAGGAAACAAAGGCACAACATGGTTCTATGAATTGCCCAAAGAGACAAAGTGCAGGGGACTGGCAGAACTAGACATAGAATCCATCTCCCTCAACTCCCAACCTAGTAAAGTATCCACTAGGCATGTTGCCTCCCCCTTTAAGCTACCTCATGGCAAAGGGAGTCAGATAATCATAGCCTGCTTCCCAGTTTAATCCCTGTACTGAAGTTGGGAGTGGGGATGAACCTTGCTCCATCTGCATTTCAAGTGCAGTGTACTTCTTTTATAGATATCCCAACTGGTTTCTGGCAGAGCTTCTTTCAGGTTTCCACTCCTTCTCAGCCACTTGTGCAGTGCATAGCATTAGGTGGAGGTTGGTGTCCCCTTATACAGCTGCACAGAAAGGAGCCCTTGGAGAAGGTGAAAGAATGTCTTAGCTCCTCAAGGTTTCCTGTGACAATGTGAGCAACCTACTCCACTGTGATATCATCATTTCATCTGCCGTGAGCAGAAGCTAGAATGCCTCACCTTTCTGAAAGCTTTTATTTTGGTAAAATCGTCATCCAACACAGTTTTGAAAAGAGGGAAGATAAGGAACAATTCTGGGAAGCTGGACAGACAGTGAAACCCACAGGTCCCTTCATGAAAAGTTCCATCAGAAGTGAGATGTCCTGTGCCTATTACGCTGCATAGAAACAGAAACAAAATACAGAAAATATTATCTTTGTAATGGGGGAAAAAGGAGTCCTTTATACATTTAATAAACACCCTCTGAATAATTTCATATGGCATGAGAGAATCTTTTTATACATTCAGCTTTGTTTCATAGTTCTCCTTGCCAAGTTATACCTATGTTAGGTAACCATGGCAGCAGTTATAATTTAATATGTATATTTTGCACTCTTACTTTAGTTGACTTGTATGTGATAATTTTTTAGACAAAAAACGTGAAAAGAAAAACGTGATTGATAGCAGAAAGTGATAAGCTCTTTCAAAAGGTAGTAAATCAGAGTTGGTCAAAAAACTGTTGTAATGTAACATAATATAATTTAGTACTATTGGCTCTAGAGGCCCTTGGCTTTATCCACTATCCTCATTCAGTCCCACCTGTTGTGCATCTTCATCCTTCAGTCATCAACATTACAATTTCTGTAGGTCTGATACTACACCCTTAAGCCATCCTCCTCTTGGTTATCCTGATGGCCTTCTGCTTTCTGGCACCCTGCAGAGCACTTTTTCGGTGTTGGGATCACTTGTATTCTTTTAATGTGGCCCAGCCATTATACTTGTTGTGCTCTGATTTCCCGAGTCAGGGTTGGGTGGTTCTTATGTGCCATTTATGTACTGTGGGAACATAGAGTGCACCAAAGCTTTTCCATAAAATCTTCCATTCAAAAATGGCTAGTAGCATCCCATTTCCCTTAAAGAATACCCAGGTTTGACTGCCAGAGGTTATACATCACCTGCTTATGGTTTTATAAGCTTGAACCTTAATTTCCCTAGGGATGAGCTTATACAATGCAAAGTAGGCTCTATTTTCTGCCTCTATTCTTCTTTTAATTTCTTCCTTTATATTACCATCTGTACTATGATAGAACATACATACTTGAAGTGGGACACTTGCTTAAAAATTGCACTGTTTATTGTTATATGAGGTACCTGGTTTACTACTGTCCTGTTTACTAAAAGATACTATATTTTATCCATATTCACTTGTAATCCAGTTCTCCTGCTCCATTTATTGGTTGGGTATACAGAGCCTCTATATCATTCATATTTGCATTTATGAGAGCTATATCATCAACTGATGCAAGGACTCCATGCTGTCCCTTTAGTTAAATTCCTCACCTCATATTATTTATGCTCCTGATTACTTTTTCTAGTTCCAGGTTGAACAGGGTCAGTGTCAGACCACTGTCCTGTCTTGGTCCAGTTCTAATTGGGAAGGGGTCCAATTTTCTTCCAGAGGCACTAATTCTGTTTCTTAATTCACAGACACAAAACTTTAATGAGTTCTATCAGTTGGTTGGAAATTCCTAATTCAGCTAATATAGCCCACAAACTTTTTCTTCATATGCTATCATCAGCTTTCTAGCAGTCTATGAACAGAATGTGTATGCTTTGATTAAATTCCCATTTTTTTCCTCAACTATTTGCCTTAGTGAGATGATTTGGTCTATAGTCAATCTATTCTTGCAGAATCCCACTCTGTTTTTCTCCCAGTATTTCTGCTGCCTGAAGTAGTAAGTGCTGTAGCAAGATGTTACAAAATGCTTTATAGGTAGTTGTTAATAAGTAATTTGACACTCCAGTTGGCTGCCTTTTTTTGAAGTTGGGACCTATTAAAGCTTTTCTACAATCATCCGGTAGAACTGATGATTTCCAAATAAGGAGATTTGATATAAGGATTGGTTTATAAAGCTCTTCCCCTCTATTTTATAGTTTCAGCTGAAATGCTGTCAGTTCCTGGTGCCTTATTGTTCCTACATTTTGCTGTAGCTGTTTTTATTTCTGCAAAAGACGGTTCTTCTATTTTTGGTTCAGCTGTTGAATCTGTTTCTTGTTCTACTGGCACTGTAGGTGTTGGGTTGTTTAATAGTTCTGCAGAATATTATCTCTGTTGCTCTATGATTGCCATCTTGTCTGCTAGGAGGTTTCCATTTTTGTCACTGGTGTAAGTGCTTGAGATCCTTGTTTATAGTTTCTGACTCCTTTATAGACATTTCTCACATTTATTTCTCCTGTATTGTTCTTTAATATCCTGGAGTTAATTCACCAGGTGTTGATGTTTGTTTTTTATTTCTTAGAACTTTCCTTGTTTCTCAGATGATTTCCTTATATTCCTGTAGACTTCCACCCATGTTCTGGTTTGAGTTTTGTATGAGGAGCTTTTGTCTTGCCAATTTAACTTTATCTGTTGCTTGCCTGCATTCATTATCACTTGTTTCATCTGATTTTCTTTTGTACCCCTACTGTTTTTTCCCCGTACTCTCCTTGCTGATATCCTTCATTAGCTCCGTTGATTGTTAGTACTTAGGACCTCATTGTTTTCACTCATTTCTTCATTCATTTCAGAGACTTTTTCAAGGGCCTTAAACCTGTTTTTAATTTCTACTTGATACTGATCATTTACCTGTGCCTGTTTGAATTGTTCATTAGTAGATTTATCCATGGTCTGCAGTACCCTATTTCTGCCTACTTTCAAATCTCACTACTATTTATCCGACAAGAAAATGATCCACGTCTAGATTTGCACCTCTGAAACCCCTTATAGTTCTTATGCAGTTTCTGTATTGTTTTTCTATATGATCCATCTGGTTTGCTGTTCTTCTATTGAGCCATCCATACTAATTTGTGTATGTTATGTTATTGTGGGGAAAGGTTGCACTGATTATCATATTTTTGCTTGAGGTGAGGGTGATGTATCTTATCCCATTTCCACTGGAGACTTCATACAGGCTTTCTATACCAACCATTTGTTCGCATATCTATTCTCTGCCTACTTTTGCGTTGTAGTCTCCTGGTATACTCTTGATATCCATTTTTGGTATGTTCTCATACATATGCTTGACTAAAGCATAAAATGCATCTTTCTTCATATCTTTGGTTTCTTCTGTGGGTGCATGTATATTTAAGAACGTGAGATTGAACCACTGGCTTTGTACTCTGAATGTGCAGATTCCTTCACTGATACTGTGGAAATTCATAAGGGATGACTGCAGTCTTGGGTTCAACACAAAACTTGTACTGTATTTTTAATACAGCTGTAATACAAAGGTTATAGGGATTTTGGGAGGGGCAAACCCTGAGCTGGACTCAAAGCAGCAAGAACAATTTACAGAGGTTGATAATCTTCTCTCCTTCCCCTTGCCTGGCTTCTAATCTTTAATCAGCTCCTGCAGCAACCACGTTTGAGAAATAATTTATCTTTGAAGGTTAGCAAACCACTGCACCAGGTTATGGAGAAAATCTGAAGATTATCTAAAGCTTATCCAATCCTTTCCAAGGTCTTTTCCTGACCTATCCCTTCGCTGTATTCTATCCTTCTCACACTCACTTCGACCAAGCTTTCCAATCACATTGCCAACCTTCCCACAACACTGATTTTGGCTAGAACCTTCAAGAAGACCCTAGCAAATTAAACACTACAGTACAAGTAAAATTTAAAGATAATTGAATGTTTACCTTTCTCAGACTTTGGAAATACCAGCTTCAAACTTTGATCCTATTTTACTTCTTCTTCTCCAAACAAAAATCAGATTCTGGATTTTGTGCAAGTTCCATTTTCTTTTTTCTCTATATTGCTTTTCATTGCTTTTCCCTCATTTCATCAGGTTCATAATGACCCTCAATCTCTAATATGACTAAAGGAGCATGCAGTACTCCTTTTTACTTTTGCTATTAGGAATCCCTTTCAATAGCTTACTAGTAGTTCTAGCACTCTTCCTGTTTAATAGTTCAGTCGTAGTGTTCAAAATATCATTTTTCTTTAGTGTGCACTTATCTTTGGAACACTATAGAACACACTGGGCATGTCTACATGTGCATTTACGGCACATTAAAGCTACTGTGATGTAACTTACTGTGCAGTAAGTGGGAATAGGCTGGTGTCTACATGGAACTAAATCCAGTCCCAGGTCAACTACACAAATCAGAGCAGCCTGCCATGTGGTCCTGTGGCCTCGGGGTGGGGGGGGGAGCTCCAGCCTCTGGTCACATGAATGTCAGCACTTGGCAGCGATGCTGAGGCCAGAGGCAACTGCCAGCACTTGTTGGCCATCTTAAAAGCACACCCTCACCCTCTGATGCCTATCCAGCCACTACCCTGCCTGGGAGCTGCATCCCCAGTGCTGGGGCAGCACGCAGCAGCTCCCCCCCTGTCCACCCTGTCTTCCTATGCCATGGCTGTTCCAGCCCCTGCCAGCAGCACCCCACTGTTCCAGCCTGGCCCCTGCCAGCAATGACCAGCACCCTGTGCTGCTGCTGGCCCTGGTGCTGGCCCTGCTGGCCCCACCAGCCCCCCCGCCCAGGCCCCAGGAGAGCCATGCACCCACCAGCTGGACCCAGGGCACCCACTGTGGGAGGCTCTAGTTGAACCTCTCCTCCTGTACTCCCTGCTCCAGCCCACCTGCCCTGCTGCCCACACTTCCCTGCACCCAGCTCCACTCCAAGACACACACATAGGTCAAAAAGTACAAACAAACTTTATTAATACAATGCCCCCTGCATCACTCTTCCCTCCCCACTTATACAATGCCCCCTGCATCACTCTTCCCTCCCCACTTAGTGAACACAGCCTCCTCCCTACTCCCTGCCACACAGTGTCCCTCCACCACCCTCCCCATCCACCAACAAAACCCTGCTCCCCAAACTTGAAAGACACTTCACATGTTTGATCCCAAACACTGAGACTATGTGTGAGGGACTGAGGGGTGGGGGCATCCTGGGTGGAGAGCCCGGTGGCAGGCAGCCAGCAACACAGCCACAGATAGTTCCCCCATGGGATCAGAGGCCACGGTGAAGGCCAGAGATGCCTGTTGCCAGCAGGCACTGTAGTACCTGCTCCAGGGTGCTGCCCAGGGCCTGCTGTGGGGCGGCAGGTGGGACCTAGTGGCCCTGTGGGCAGGGGGACATGGGTACAGTCTCTGCTGGGCAGCCAGCTACTGCTCCAGCAACTCCAGGGCCACTATCTCAGCCCAGTGGGCCTGGCATACCCACAGCTGTACCTCCTACCAAGAGGACTCCTGGGTGAGGTTCTCTTTCTACCATCCCAGGTGGTCCACCACCCAGCCCTCCACTACAACCTCCATTACTACCACCAGCCACTGGATCAGGTGGGTCCTATCCTGGCTGCATCGCCGGTACAGCTGACACCTGCTGGTGGCTCTGGCAGTAGGTGGCAATGAGTTTGTGGTGGCGGTCATTTTGGGTTCCTGCAGCCTCTCCCCCATGTCTAGATGTTGGCCCTGCATAGGCAAGAGAAAGAAGGCTTTTATGAGAGTTTGCAACATTTGAGAGAAAAGATGCTCTGGTCCAGAGGCCCTGTGCTGCCTGGCCATGGATTGGAGGTCTGCCATGTGTGGGTGCTCAGGTACCATGGTAAGCTGGATAGGCAGGCCTGGGCACAGGTGGGTGCTGCCCTGCTTGCTTCCCATGAGCTGGCTGCAGGCCACCTTCCTCCCCTGCCCCCTCCCCAGGCTGGGCCTGGCCATGCTGCTGGCAGCATGTGATGCCATGGGTCCAGCCCCCACTGACCCCCCACTTTGCCACAGCAGGCCCACTGCTCTGCTGTGCTGCTGCCCAACCCCCTGTGCCCAGGCTAGTGGTGCATGGGACTTCATACAACTGGGGTGAGAGGCTAGCCATGCCCCTGCACTCCCCACTGGGGGCCTCTTTGGGGAGGTGTCCTGGGGCCAGCCCCCTGCCATGCTGCTGCCATGCCCTGAGTGTGCTCCTACTGTGCATACTATGGACAGTGTATGAGGGGTGGTTTCTGCAGGTGAAGAGCTGCCCAGGTCACTATGTCCTGTTGCTGTTGATCCTGCTGGTGCCCTGGGTACACCTGCGCTCCCAGATTGGGACCCTGAGCTATGACAGCATGGGGGGCAAGGCCAGCTTTCCCCGCAACCTCTGCCTGGAGGGCTATCTGTTGTAGCACTATGCATTCTTGCCCCCAGTTGCTGAGGAGATTGCCACCTGGATCAACACCTTCTTTGGCATGTGAGATGCCTGTGCTTACCTAGCCACAGGGACATGGCTTGGTCAGTGAAGGTGTGACCTGAGTCCTGCCTCTCTGCATGCTGTGCTGGGGAACCTGGGACCAAAGGAGTGCAAGTGGGCTGGGGAAGGAGTGGAGGCCAGGGCCAGGGGCAGGACTGGGGCTGGGAGGGCCCACCCCCAAGTGTGGGGCATAGGCTGGTGGCTCAGTGTGGGGCTCCCCATTGTCCATGGGGATGAGCTGGTGCTGCTGGCTGGCTGCTCCTTGTGGATGGCTGTAGTGTGTGGGTGAGGTTGAGGCAGCCACTGGCTAGGGTTCCTCGTGCTGCCAGTGGGTTCAGTAGCCAGCAAGGAGTGCAGGGCAGGGTGCTGAAGGCCCAAGGACAACTCCTCTGGAGACATGTCACCAGAGGTGTCAGGATGGGGAGCAGGTGTGGGCTCCTAGGATGCCAGAACTCAGGTCAGCTCCTGCATGAAGGGCATGGTCCTGGGGGCCCCACCAGACTGATGACTGTGGCCAGTTATGGCCACCCACTGTGCCTACAAGTCCTTGATCTTAATGTGGCACTGCCCTGCTAACTGGGAGTGGCCCCATGCATGCATCCCAGACACCAGAGCCTCATAAATGTGGATGTTTAAGTGCCCACCATTGGTGAACTGTCTCAGGACATCCTTCTCATCCCACAGCAGCACAAGGGTGCCCATATCCTCCTGGGTCCGGTATGGGCTCTGGACAGGTGGACATACATGGATGAGGCCATGGCTGGATACAGGGAAGGAGGATGATGTCATGCCCTCTGCCAGCTGACTGGGCCTCCACACGGTTGGCCCTGTGATGCCAGCTTGAGGAGCTGGGAGCAGCACCACAACAGAGGCACAACCAGGGAGTCACAGCCATGTAGCTGAGGTGCTTCACCATGATCCTGTAAAGAGAAAGAGGTGGGGGGTGAGCAGCAGTGGGGAGCAGGTGCTGGCCACAGGTCTGGGCGAGGGGTATAGCAAACTGCAGCCCCTGGCAACACTCGCTTGTGGCCAGGCAGCAGCTCTGGAGTGGGACAGACGTGGAAACCACAGCCTGTGGGCTGTCCAGTGGGGCACAGGGGGCCTGCTGGGTTGCTGCAGCCACAAGCAGCTCTCTGGAGTGTGTGCCTGTAGCAGGGCACTGAGGTGCCTGCTACTTGTGGAGCAATAAGTAAGGAATCCAGCTGTGGGTTGCCAGGGTAACTGGTGGGAGTCAGCTGACAGGAAGGGGCAGGGCCTGGCTCCCATATAAACCCTAGGCTGAGGACAGGCAAGTGGTTCTCTGCCAGCAGCCAAGGGAGAAGGAGCTCTGCCAAAGCAAACAGGGGGAGGAGCCTGATTGCTGTTATGGGGTGGAGAATTCCCTGGTAGGGATTGAATGTTGTTTAGCTGGATGGCTTAGATTTTTATGTTATAGCCCAGGGGCTTGTGTTTTGTGTTTGCTGTTTAAATTGGTGGTTTGGGTGAGGCTATTAGGGGTTGAAGGGGGTCTCATAGGGGACCCCTGGTAGTGTGGGGGCCCTGGCATGTGTGAGGGTGCAGTGTTTTGGGGGTACTGGCCCTGGCATGTGTGATGGTGCAGCGTTTTGGGGGCACTGGGCCCAGTGTGTGTGAGGGTGCATAGAGTCAGAGGCCAGGTAAGGTCAAGGCTGCATGAGCCAGGAGGAGGTTTGAGACCCTGAGAAGGAGAGTTAGGGCCAGGTATGGCTATGGCCACCTGAGCTCACCTGAGCAAGAAACCCCAGAATCAAGGGGGCCATGGGAGGAGCCCAGAGCCAAGGGGGCAGTAAGAAGCCCCAGAGAGGGGGCAGCACTGACAGTGAGAAGCCCTGGAGAGAGGGTGGTGAGGAGCCCCAGAGAGGGGGGGCAGCAATAGCGAATGCCCAGTGAGGCACCCAGCGAAGCAGGGCTATGGAGAACCCAAGGTGGACAAGGGGGCCAGAGTATAGTAAGACCCAGACTAACCAATGTGAGTACCATCTGTGAGGCTTGGGCTGCGGTGTAAGGGAGGAAAGGAGCCACAGATAGTACCCCCTAGCATTGGGGCAGAAAATGGGCTGCCTCCCACTTAATTAACACTCTCTAATTAAGCAATTAACAACAAGGCATGGCAGATGAAGGCAGGCAGTTGACCCATAACTGGTGGGCAGGGCCACCAAGGCACAAAATGGCTGCAGGCTTTTACACCCTGCAGCTAGGGGCTGTTGGAGAGCATCCCAGTCCAGCAGCAGGAGAGGGGGCCATGCAGAAGCCCTGGACTCCAGCTGGCCCCCTAGTGGCTGGGCAGACCCAAGTGGGAAGCTCTTGCGTTACTGCGTAGTAACATGTCTACACATGGGTTATTGCGCAGTAACTAATCAGGCATAAATTTGTTACCTGCATCATGCGTGTAAATTTTCTACCATCATCATGCAAGTTGGCGTAAGCTGCCATAATTACTGTGCAGCATGGGCAGGCATTAGTAGACGCACTGTAATTTTGGGCATATGACACACTGCACTGTAATTTTCAGTTACTGTGCAGTGAGTGTGCACGTGTAGATGCACCCACTGTGAGCCAAGGGGAAACCAAACTGCATATAGGGGAACTTCAGAGTAGTTTTTAGAAATGTCAAAGTCCTTTTGTAAATCAACAGCTAAAACAAGGATGCCTCAGTTAGGACAGAACTGATCGTGAAGTGGGATTTTCTTATGCAAACTGATAACTATCTTAAACATTTTTTTGGTGTATGATCAGGTGTATGATCATAGCTCTGGCCTAGTCCTTACTTTTTCTGAACTAGCCTGCTCAACCTTTTGCATTTATGACTTTGGTTGAAAATAAGGAGGCTTTTAAATACAAGGACAGAGAAGCAATGTTTCAAACACCGAAAGAAAGTTTTTTTTTTTTTTTTTTTTTTTTTTAAATTCATCTACTTGAAGGATGATACTGTGAATTTCTCTTTGATAAGAATAGCGCAGGTGTCCCTTGGAGGTACAGAGTCAAGAAGGAACTCCTTCACCAAATTTTTAGAAAAAAAGATCATCTTTACTTTGGCCTGGAAATGTTCAGAAACATTGTAAAGAACAGGCCATCAAGATCAGTGAAAAGAAAGTGAACCACCTCAGATCTTTTTGATGGCATACAATGTCACCTTTGCTGAAACCTTTATGGGTGATGAAGTACAGTAGAAAGATCAGAAGGGGTGAGAATTAAGAGTAAAATATCAGAAGAACAGATGAAAAGAAGTATGAAATGTGTCCTCCCTTTTTAAATTATCATGGGGCAGATTCTTAGCTGGTGTAAACAGGCACAGTTCCACTGAACTTAGTTTTACACTAATTCACACTAAATAAAACTATAATCTTCTGCATCTGATTAATCTCATTATCTGTTTTACTTGTACTACCCTTAAACTGGTGACATTCTTTATACTCCAGTAAAGTGACTCCTAATTTCATGCATATGAAACAATGGTAAAATACCTTGGAATTGCTTCATTTAATACAAGTTTAAAATATTCTTTCTATATCATAATTTTAGCTATACATTCAATACTATATACTTTTATGCAACAGAAAAAATGCAGAGAAAATAAGCTTTTTCTACCTGGGCAGCTGTTTAATTTGGGTAAAATACTATGGCAGAGAGGAGTTGAATGAAAAGAGCTATTAATTTTAAAGTGTCATCTCTTACAAGATTAGAAGATTTTTTTTCATTAAAAACCTAGAGTAGTTCAAGGTAAAGTTAAGGCATGTCTTTGCAATTTCTCTTTATTCAGGTTGCTCTAGTGAGACAGATTAAAGATTTCTCAAAAATAAAATTAAATCCTCACAATAACATCTAACCAGAAATAAAGCATTTTCCTTTTCTTCCACTCATCCTGATTTTTTGGGTTTTATTTCTGATGAGGATTATATTGATTTTTGGATTGGTCAGTAAAACACTATTTAATACATTATTTTAAACATTCTTTCACTTCTGTGTTCCTTCTTTATCGTTATTGGCTAATTGCTTTCCTTTCCTTTCTCTTCTATCACTGGATTAATAAAACATGTGCCAGAGGGTGAAATCCTAATTTTGGAAGAGATTTTGTTTAGTGATTAGCAAATCTCTCAAGGTTCAGTTTGTAAAAGCCCCAAAGGATTCCAATCTTTATCCAAAGCTTCACAAAAAGTAACTAGAACTCATTGCTTTATTAGTATTTTGGGGATGGGAGAACAATTTAATTTTACACTTAAGAGAGGAAGTGTGATCTTGTAATGAAGACATTGGATTAGCTTCACAAAATTTAGGTTTAATACCCAACTCTGGGACAGGACTCCACATTGACTTTGAACATGGTACCTAATGCCTCTGTGCTATATCTTCATAGCACAATTTATCTGGACAACTGGCCAGGGAATGTGAGCACTTGCGTAGCAAAGACCTGCCTGGTGTATTGTGCTCTCACTATTTCTGCACTTGCCTCTGTGGCAAGGGACAGAAATTACACAAAAACTGGTAAAAATGATTGGAAACCAGTCTAAACCTGTAACAGAACAGAAGTTCAGTGCACATAGACCAGTTCCAATATCACAGAATCTGGCTGAAGATAGGATACCTGGATGGATGCAGTATCATGTTGAATCACCATAGGTTAGACCAGTCTATCAAACTTTTTCTAGATCCCTTCCCAAGTTAAGTCAAAGTTCCCTGGCATCCCAGGATGCTTTGTGGCCTCCCACTACCCCCACCACCCACTCAGGCTAGCCTCTGCCCCAGCTCCTCTGTTCCAGCTGAGCCAGGGGCCCTGCCCTCAGGCTGTCGCAAAGCAGATGCAGCAAAGCCTCTGCTTCTCAGCCTGGCAGCTGGTGGCACAGGGGATGGGTGAGGGGGGAAAAAGCACCCCCTACATCCTAGCCCTTCCAATGAGGTGATAGGAGCTTCCACCCCTGCAATATGGCTCCCCCAGGCTGACACTGCCTCATACCTGCCTCTGCCCCTCCCCCTCCCCCCACCTCTCAGCTGCATGGACCTCCCTGCTCCAGCCCTGGCCTCCCCACAGTTGGGGCAAGGCAGTGGGTCCACTCCCTGCCCCTCCCCCTTCCCCCTGCAGCTGAGACATAGGGGGCTGGTAAGGGAATGGGGCTGGGGTGTTTTCAGCCTGGGGTGGGAAGGGGGAAGTGAGGGAAGCCCTCACTTTTGGCTTTTCCCCCCACTGGGTGCACAAACCCCAGCTAGGAGGGACCAGGGGTTCTGTTTCCTCCCTTGCCAGCCCCCCAGGGACAGATGAGGGGGCAAGGCAGGAGTGATTGCAGCCTGGTAGAGCTGGGAGATATGTGGGAGCGCCCTCCACCTTCTGGCTTTGGCCAATGCCTTGGCCAATGGAAGAGTAAACGTGAATTCTGCTCATTAGCAGTCCAATCTATGCAGTTTAGAGAAATCTGTGTAGATTGGATAGCTTCTGCCTTCGGATTTTTGACTACCTGTACTTAGTCTGTGTATCCCAAAGCTCCTTGTGCTCAGACACTTCAGGATTCTTTCCCCAGTCAGTTACAGGAGAATGTATCTGTTTTTTGGAGATAACAGTGAATTGGATAGTGGATAAGTGTCAGCCTTTAAGCAATTTTTTTCCTGTGTCTTCACTGCAAAGTAGGAAGGGTTCTAGTCTGTCTGAGAATACAGCTTAAATTATGATTTAGCTTCTTCAGCTGGAAATGAGGTCTCTCAGGCTTAGTGTGTAAGGGAGTGGGTTGTAGTCTGGCCTAGTGATTTGACCACCAAGGGAAGGCAGGGGCCAGGGTGAGTCAGAATTTAGGAGCCAAATTACCAGATACAGAGGAAATCTAGGGTTAGGTTTCAGGAAATGGATGCCGAATTACCAAGCCTGGTTAAAGCCTGAGAACAGAGCCAAGCAGGGTCAAGGAACCTGGAAATAGATCCATGGGGAAATCCAAAGCTAGAGTCCAGAAACCAGGGTCAGGAAACAGGAAAACCAGAAAGCACAAGAATCAGAAGATTTGCCAAAACTAATCGGGGTCACAACTCTTGTCTGGCCTAAAGCCCACTTCCCTAGCTAGGACTAAACGAGGAGACTGAGCACCCACCAACCAATTAGAAAGCCATCTGATTCTTTACCTGGGGCAGAGTTTGTCAGCCAGAGACCCAAGGTAGGTGTCTAGTTCTAGGGAACTGGCGCAAGCTGAGCTGTCTTCTAGGGTCCCTGACATACTGTACCACTACGTGTGACACACAAGGTTGTGTGTGTCCGGATACTAAGGGATTTGGACTTGTATTAAAGCACTAATTGTGTAGCATTTTTGTTTGAGCTAATTAGCCCACTGATAATTAGTCACATTAGCCTGGGTACAATGCTATACTAATGTAGATATGTTTTCACAACCCTGAGGTAGCTTGTTGAGAGGTAGGCTAGGGAGGTCTATAAGCATTGTATGGTTCTGTATAGACATATCCATTATGAATGTGTGTGGTACCTTGCACAAGAAGGCCCTCATTTCACTTAAGTTGTTTAGAGACTACTGTAATACAAATACTAAGTAAGAATAAGTCATCTTTTTAGTATGGATTTAATATGGGGAAAAAATGAAGGAATAGTCCTGGATTGGAAAATTGAGATAATTTTCAAGCCATTCTACAAATGTTTAAATCTCATCTCCATAATACACTGATGACTCAAGTTTTATTATTCCATTTTTAAGGATGGGGAAGACTGGGTGCAAAACCAAATATGTTAAGTGGAAGAGGTGAGATTTGAACGCCGGAATCCCTGCTTCTTAGGTTATGTACAGCTGATGTGGGCTGCAGGCGCCAGAGTTGAAGTGCCACACAGTTTCAAATGCCACATGGGGGGGGGCAAGGGGGGAGCAGGGAAGCTGCCCCTGTGCAGCACCTTCAAATTCCATACCTGCAAACCCACAGGGGGTCCTGGTTTGGGAAGCAAATGGGGCTTTGCTGTACTGCTCCACTACCCCAAGAACAGCTTGCTCACTATGCTTTCCCCAGACCAATCATCAGTCTGGGGAAGGCATGGAGAGCAGGGGTAGGGGGCAGCTGTAGGCTGAAGACCTACCTGTACTTCTCCCTCTCCTGGACCATGAGGTTCAGAGCAGACTGTAAGCTGAATATGAGCCAGCAGAGTGCCCTAGTTGCCAAGAAGGCTAACAGCATACTGGGTTGCATTAGTAGGTGTGTTGCCAGTAGGTCAAGGGAATTATTCCCCTCTATTCAGTGCTGGTGAGGCCATATTGGAGTATTGTGTTCAGTTTTGGGTCCCCCAGTACAAAAAGGATGTGGACAAATTGGAGAGAGCACAGCGGAGGGCAGCAAAATGGTGAGGGAGCTAGCGCACATGGCTTATGAAGAAAGACAGGGGAAGTGAGTTTATTTAGTCTAGAGACGAGGAAACTGAGAGGAGACTTAATAGCAGTCTTCAAGTACCTGATGGCAGGTTCCAAAGAGGACGGAGCTGGACTGTTCTCAGTGGTGGCAGCTATGGAATGAGGAGCAGTGGTTTCAAGTTGCAGCAAGGGAAGTTTAGTTTAGATATTAGGAAGAATTTTCTCACTAGGAAAGTGAGAAAAAGGCAGGAAAAACACTGGAACAGGTTACCCAGAGGTGGTGGAAGCTCCATTCTAGGGGGGTTTCAAAACCCAGACAGACAAAGCTCTGGCTGGGCTGATCTACTTGGGACTGGTCCTGCTTTGATCAGGGGGTTGGGCTAGATGACCTCCTGAGGTTCCTTCTATGATTCTATGAAATTCTAACAAGGGAATTTTCTCAACAGTTTGCCCCTTTATAAATGAAGAGTCAAGGAGATACAAGCATTTACATGGCAGAGACCTGTCTGGTCTATTGTATCCTCACTGTTTTTGCACTTGGCTCTGTGCGTCCCATGGTTCCTTGTTCTGAGACACTTTAGGATTCTTTCCCAGTAAGTTACTCATGCTCAAGAGTCATACATCCACTGGATAATACTGCTTTACAACTGAACGTTAGCCCTTTGTGCTAACTGCATACAAAGAGCTCTTCCTTAATTTCCAAATGATTTTTGATGTTAATAAATATGTTACATTTAGGAAATGTTAGTTTTTCTATATATGATCCAGCTTCAGTCAGATCTTCAGTTATGTTTTTCATCACTGACAAAGCCACAGCACCTCATTAATTGAATAATTCCAAATAAGTAATTTACTTGTGGAAAGTTGCTTCATTTCCTATTTCCCAACTATTTAATAAGAAGATACATACAAGTCTCAGATGAAGTTCCAGTCCCAGAAATGCTTATATGCATGGTTACCTCTAAACACATAAGTAATCCCATTAATTCATATAGGACTACTCAGGTGCTAATAGTTAAGCACATACATAAGTGTTTGTAGCCTAACTCAGGATTCTATATTTAAAAATATAAATTCACTTTCTACAAACAGTTGAGCTTATAATTTGCATAGTAAGGTTAGTGAGTTTAGCAAAGGTTGGCTGTGGAAAAATTCACACGATGAATATAAAGGAATATGCATGCAATTTAATTAAAATTCATATCTAACTATGAATGAATGAATATTCACTGAAGCTTTTTACTGTTTCCTCAGGTTTCCTGTACATCTTCTGACAACTGACACAAAGGTTGACCAAAAAATATTTTAGTTACAAGAGCAAATAATAACCAACTGCTTTCCTTTGAAATCCAATACAAAGAAAGAGGATCACTTTTTATGATTATTTGTTTCAGCTTAGTCCATTATGTATCCATGGTTCTCATTTAATTATACTACTAAATAAGTAGAGGCCAATGAAATAATGAAATACAATCAAGTAAAATAAAAGGAAATGAAAGCTGAATTAGTTGTTTTCACTATGATAATTGAAGGAAATAATGTACTTTCCCTTGTAATGTTTCAGTTAGCTAATCCTAGAGACAAACAAACACCCTTAATATTTTATCCAATCTCATATCCCTTTGTAGTATGTCAGGCCAGAATTTGGACCGTATTGTCTGTTAACATATTCCCAGGCCAATGTCCACTGCTGACGATGATACAGAAATACCTAAAGTATTTCATTTCTGCTGGCCATGTGCTGGAAAAATAAAAATATGGTTAATTGAAAATATCATTGCCTCCACCCAGTTAAAAGTGGTTATAGCATATACCGACATCTACAGTGCGACTGAAAGGCTGTTCCAGTGGTTTAAGAGGTAAGAGGTTCTTGTGTTTTTCTATGTGTGTGATTGAGTCGGATAACAGTTAAATTGAGTGTGGTGGGGACACTGCCATGAGATTACATTTACCTCTGACTCCAGAGCGGAGAGAAAAGCAGTGGCTGCAGAATGCCACCAAAGATCAAAGGCGTGGTGGTGGAAATGCTGCCACCAGATGACAAGCTGCGCCAGTGCAGGAACAGAGGGAAAAGTAGCAGCAGCCAAACACATTCCTCCGCACCAGCGTGGACACACTTTGTGGACATGTACTGATGTCGGTTTGTTGGACAACCCTTGGAGGCAGGGATAAAATCCCTACTGCCCAAGGTTCAGGGAGGACCAGAAGTGAGGCCTCCCTGAGACCCCAGAGCGGTGGGAAGTGAACAAGTGCCCTGGAAGGGGCAAATGGTGGCAACCCTAAGATTTGGGATGCCTAGCTAAGGCTGGCTCAGAGGAGCCAGGATATGTACCTCTTATGAAGCTGTGGATCCTGGACAAAGCTGACAGACTGGGACAGTGGTGAGCCTGTAGACAGAAGAAAAGAGAAGGGATACTAAAGCTGTGAGTAGCCTCTGAGGAGAGAGACATTGTTCTGAAGAAAGGCACCCAGGTTGCACACGATAACGAGTCAGGCCTATGTGAGGCCTGAATGAGGATGGTACACCATCTGAACTGGGAATGAGATTGGATAAGGGCTAAGGCACAGCCATGGCTGACTGACTTAGCTTTAGCATTGGCCAAGAACTAACATCATGATGGGTTGGCATAAGACAGGGTGTAGGGGAGGCGGAGCCCCGAGACAAAGATCTAAATGAGAGACTGAAGAAGAAACCAGGAGAGGCTGGATTAGAGAACTTCCTCCCAGCAATAATCCTTAACATCAAGATGTGGCAGGATGGAACCCCTGGTGACCTTTTAGGGACTCTCATTAGAGAGCAAGCTGCCAACCTGAAAGAAGGCAGCTGCATCCAATCAGCCTGAGAAGGCAGAATACTCAAGTAAACATCATGGGAAACTACTGAGTTGAAGAAATGGCTAAAGGGACTAATAAACATTTGATGCTTCCTAAAGCTGGGCCTGAATGAAGTCTCAGTTTGCCTGCATTTCTTTCAAAAGAGGGTTAAATGATTTATCATGACATAAAAATAGGGTTTCTTCAGAATGCCTATATTGCAGGGTTTCTGGCTCTGCCTGTTCAGCTCTCAGGTTTTAGAATCCATTTGAGCACCGAGATTGTAGGAGATGGGCACTTAGGTAAAAATTATTTGGATGCTCTTTCAGCATATACCTGTTCATTTGGTCATCTGAAGCCAAAAAACCTATTCTACTCGTATAGTACCTAACCTTGGTTATTCTGTGTATAGAGAGATTGAAAAAATCATCTCACAGATGCTTTATTAATAAAGACATGCAGGTACTTGACCCCCATTGTACAAAAATACATACTTATTAGGTTTGTGGTTCTGGAACTTGTAGGCAACACATTCCACATCCTATCAAGCCTGAGATCATTCAAGTTGTAAACTTCACATATGCTGCAGTCTCTGCTATTAACAGCATGGGCTTTGTCAGCCTGGAAAAGTAAAATGACTCCAATGTGAACAAAAGTATTAATTTGATAAGGCTTTTCCATCCTGTCAGTATCCTATTAAACACTAGTGTTAATAGCTGTGGGTGCACAGAAGGTACATTGACAGATTGAAAGCCATTAGGCCAAGGTTCCTGGAATATGTCTTTCCAACATCTGGTGGCATAGTCGATTCTGCTGTGGGCTGTTTGGCTTACTATGCTATCAGCTGCACAGCTGCCTTTGGAACTAACTACTGGTCATGTTGACTAAAGGGGCTGACCTAGTTTCCTAGGCAGTGTTCTCTTTCTTTGTCTCTGAATATGATCAAGATGGTCACAGAAAAATTTAACTAAGAACACTAAGGGAAGTTAGCCTTTTAAAATTGTACTGCCTCTTATTATCTAACAGATTTGACTTCAAAGCCATTTTGCAAAGAAGCATTTTGAAGTTACTTTAAATAGAAAGAACATATTTTCCCTAGTTATGCTGGCAACATAAGGCTGTCTTTGTTTCCCTAGCTCCAGATTCTTGGGGACAGAGGACAAAGGTCCTCTGCACATCGTGTACTACAAATTTTGTAGAGAATTTCTTTTGTCAAAATTTGTGGAGCATTAGAGAAACTTCATATCTGAGATATGGATTTTAAAGAATAGGTTCTGAAAAGTCATCTAATGCTTTTATGTCACTTTTTCAAAATGGCATGCCCTAAAAGTTTGTTCCATTCAAGAGAGTAAAAAGTCAGTGATTTTTATTAAGTACAGTGACAGCCTTTCAGACCTATCAACTAAAGATTTTTTTTACCTTGTGAAAGATTAAACAAAACATTTTCCTCATGAAATGACTTTAAAAAAATTGTAAGGAAGTTAGCATTAACTTTGAAGGTACTTAAAACTCTGAGGGGAAGCTGATTATAGATTATGGACCCAAAGGATGCCCCTTAAAATGTTTCTCTAAAGCAGTGGTGTGTAACTTTGTCTAGCTGCAGGCCAGAATGACCCCTGAACACTGTTGAAGCCTCAGATCTGCAGGACAGATCCAACAGCTTCTCAGGCTAAATATGGCCCATGGACTATAGGTTGCTGACCCCATCTATTAATGATACTCTGAATAAATATATTACATAGCATTAGCCTCTGGGTTTACCAGTTTGCCTTTTACTTTTAAACTAAACAACAGAAGAGTAAATATGGATTAAAGAGAAAGCAAGAGATAAAGGTAGAGAGTTAGTTATTTTAACTGGCTTCACAATTCTATTTTACACTACCATAATTTTAGGACCAGGTTATCCTTTAGCATAAACTGAAGCTACACCAATTTACAATGGCTGAAAAGCCAATCCTCATTTTCTAATTGCCTACTGCCATTTACCACTGCCATCAGAAGTTAAAGAAAAGAGCAAAAAGTTAATACAATAGGTAAAAGCCAACATATTCTCTACAAAGAGAGAAGATTTTAGCACTGAGACCCCACAGTTTGAAACTGCATTAAAAACTGGCATAGCCATGGAACTTAAAATAGGTATTGACATTTCATCCTTATTTATGACGGGAGTAGCTTTAAGTTTTGAGGCAAGCTGCCATGTAAGCACTATTTCAGACCTATTCCCCCTTTGAGGAGTTCTGGGTATGATTTAACTGAATTACAGCGCCTCATTTTTTTTTGAGAAACAAATGTAGAGGCGTACAAGCAAATAAGTAGCAGTCTGGGAAATACTGTTGCAAGTACTCATTTTTTAGGGTTTTTTTTTTAAATGTAAGAACTATCTTACTTTGTTAGAGTATTTTTATTTTCTTGGGAATTTTTTTGCTAAAAAAATGGATATATTTCTTAGTGACTACAAACCCGAATCTCAATCAGCAAATGTTACTTTCCAGTTCAGAGTTGAGGTACTTTAACTTGAGGACTGGTATGTTCTCAGTGGAAAACTCACCATTTAAGTTTCACAGGAAAGGGGGATCTAAGGGCATGAGATTACAGCAAATGAAAGACTTGTGGAAAAAACATTTGGTCATTTCACCAAGTTTGGTTATTAGGTAGCGGGGCAAATCCTTTGCTAATGTAAATCTCTTTTCAGTCAATGCAGTCACTTTGATTTACACCAGCTGGGAAACATAACAATAATTAATAGTTTGTGGTGTCTCCCAGTGGAGGGATGAAGGCTATCTCCCTCAGCACTGGAGACATGCATACTGTATTTACCAGA
>NW_017728886.1:94005551-94029270 GCF_001723895.1 Crocodylus porosus
TATAAAACAAGTCAGATTATAAATGACCCCCCACCCAATAATTAGATTTTATAGATGGAAAATGTATGTTTGTTATAATTTTCCAGATATACAATCTAATTACTGGAATTTTGTCTTGAATTTGTCCTTCCAACACTGCTACAGCAGGGAAAATAAATACGGGGGTCAGGTAAGCCCCTTGCCCTCTGCTTCCATCCAGCTCCTTTCCCCTTGCCTTATTGTCAGATCCTGCTCTCCCTAAGCACGTGAAAGTGAGAAGCAAATTTGAAAACACTGATCTTACAATAAACATAGCTGTAGTAATTTGTATATAGTACCTATAGACTTAGTTCATCCAGAACTGAGACATTTTACCTTCTTTGAAACTGCTGCAAGCTTTAGAACAGGTACTTCATAAACTTTTAAGTAGCACTTTAGCATTTATATATAGAACAAATGATGCATTATATTTATCCAAATCCAAAAGGCTTGTGATTTACTGTATGATTCTCTGGCCTGGGCCCTAGCAGAGTTAACGGTTTTTCAAGCCATGGTGGACCCATAGCTTAGCACTGCTCAGTGTATGTGTATACTCCAGATACTGCCCACAAAGAATCCATGAGCTAATTAACTCTCAACTCATGACTTGACCCATGTATTCTTGTCATGAATCCTGGGATCCTCTAAAAATTTATATGTCAATGAGGTGCTGCACAACCTGGTCTGGCTTCACCACGTGGAAGGCAAGAGCCACAATAATCATATGTGACAAGCTGAGAGAGGGGGCAACAAAGGAATAGCAGATGAACTCTGGGGCCCTATTTGGTGATGTTTGCCAGACATTTAAGGCTAGTAAACAATAGGAATCATTGGAAATGGGAAAGAAGGCACAGCTCAGCTGTGTGAATGAAGAGGAAGTCAATGCATTCAACGTAGTGGATCGCCATGACTTGAAAAAGAATCAGTGCTGAGGGGGACTGCACTATCACGTATCCTATTCAGATGGGCTGCACTAACCTATCCTTGTGGTAGGTTCCCTTTGGCATGCTTGCTCAAAATGACTCTGTGTTTTATGGTGCTAGTGGTGTCTGTAATTCGTCAACTTCATAGGTGGCTTTCCAAGCACGTGCTGCTTTTAGCAGCAGTTTAAAGATAAGACAATATATATTTAATGAGTTTTCCTTGTGTATGAATGCAAGACAAGAACCTTTTTCCCCCAGTGCTGATTGTGCCCGGGGATGGGACAGGACCTCATCTTATATTTGAGGAAATATAGTATTTTTGTTTGGTCTTTATAACTCCTTAGTGATAAGGCCATCTATTTGGGAGCAAGGATGTTTGGAGTGCTTATGACAGATCTTAGTCAGATAAGACACTGTAAGGCTATACACTACACTAGTTCTGATCTCACATTTGTGGAATTACTCCTAATTTTCACCAATATCAACAAAGGTTTACTGGTTTTCTCAGGAGCAACAGGGCTCCATGCTCCCTCAACCTTCCAAATTTTGACCAACACTGGAAGCTTGACTAAATTCTGAAGATATCAGGCCAGTTCACATGTACTTCTCATCTTATGTAAAGGGTCTGTATTACTAATTTAGCCATCTAAATAAGGATTACTTGCATGTGGTGAAATCCTAACTTCTTCATATGGCCAAAAGAAAGCATTTTGGCTGTTGCACATTTTCAGTCCTTGGTGCCAAGAAAGTCCATTAGGGTTGTGGAAAATGGGAAAAATTACAGCAGAACTGATTGATATCAACATATACTTAATTTGATCACATTAAAATGAAATTAATTTAAATTTAATTTGAATAATGAAAAAAAAATAAAACAGAAAGCTAAGTTTCACCCTATTTTTTTTTCAGAAAGAGATTTGAAGAGGACCTTGGTGAGGCTTAGTCTCAAAGTTTCTTGACTGCAGTGTAAATCATAATATCAATGCAACTCAGCAGTCAGTTACATTCTGGCTTAAGTCTCTGGAGTCTAGCAGCATCTACACAATTCATCAGTAGCATGGAGGCTAAAAACTACTACCAAAAGGTGAGAGAATCTCTAGACACAGGCAACCCTATCACACGAAGAAGTCTGCCAGCTAGAAGCACCCCTGGGAGCATGGATGTGTGGGAGTTGGGATGAACTGCTCACATGCTCAGATATATCTGGGAAAAATAAGATAGAGAAAATGAGAGAAATAGGGGAAGCCAAGACAATAACCCATCAGATAGTACTATGGATATTTTTAGAGCTAAGAGAAAGAACCAAACATATATTGATATTAGCAAATCCTCAGAAAACCCATGAATAAAACAGAAAATTAATGAAAAGCCATGGCAGCTGTGACTGTCAATAGAAATGACCACAGGGAGTTTATCTATGAAAAACAGTAAGAAAAGGACCTATTGTTGGAAATGTCAGAGAACTTTGCTACTCACATGGAGGATTAGGTACAGCTCAGTAAGGATTTACCTTGTAGTCAGATTGGTAAAGACTATGGGGGTTTCTGAGTCCTCGGGTGCAGGGGACATGGCCCTCTTCTTTGGATTTCTTGAGTGCATTTTAACAACCTTCTCAGCAACAGGATGTTGGCTACTGTGGTCCCCCTGCTTTACCTGTGGCTGTCTTGTACTTGTGTCGGGGTTGACACTGTAGTTTTGCTAATAGGTTAGACAATGGATTTGTATAGGATGGTTTGGATAGGGATGATTCTAATTCAGGCAAGGGTTAGACTAGGTGATGTCTGAAGGTCCCTTCAAGCTGTACTTACTTACAATTTCTCTACTCCAGCTATAAGTCTCTCTGCTTGTCTTGCACTAGTAGTTAGCTGTGACTCAGGAAGAGAGTCCTGTGAGGATTTTTAATATGCTACTGATATTTGTTTCCTGGAAGTTCTCACACTCTTTTATGTTGTAAGTGAAAAGGAACAGTTGCATGTGTGTTTCTGTGTGGGATATTATAAACTTCATTAGCAAAAATAGAGCTTCTTTGGCATTTGAGGAAAAAAAATAAAGAGTAGGAGGTAGTTCTAGTATCTTGGCTCATTAGTAAGTTATTCATTCTGTCTCATTAGTAAGTTCTTCTAATACCATACTGCTGTGCATGAGCCACTGTCGTTGATATAATAGCCACTCCTACTTGTTATAGCATCACCACAAGTATCTGCTTCTAACTCAATAACTCTCAATCCTGCTCCCATTTAAGCCAGTGAAAAAGTTGCCGCTGGCTTCAATGGAATATAATTTATTGCACTTCTTTTTACATATATATCCTTTGAGTTCACTTTATTTGTTAAGAAGTCCTTTTAAAGGAATATTGGTCCATTAACTTGGGGCTAACCAAATGCTGTTATCCCCAATTAAAAGCTATGTGAAGATCTCCTGGCAGGGTTCTGAAAGATGCTGCAGATAGCACAGGCCGGCTTGCACTTAAATCTAGGGGTTAAGTGCAAAGTTCTATCCATTCATGAAAGTTCCCCTGCTGGAGCTGGTCCAGGCATGAGTGAGGCCTGCCATTTATCCTTATTCAATTTATTTGAGCCTCCCAGTATAATGAACTTCACAGATGCAAGAAGTCTCTATCGTTTTTGCATGATTTTAAAGGGTCTCGGTAAGCTTCCTATATTTTCTGGGTTCTGGGGTAAGTCTACTCTTTGTTGGCAGCCCAGCTGTGGAAAATATTTTAAAGTAGTATTGTTTATAAAGCACAAGAAATGCACTGACCTTGTGTCCTCAACTGCTAAGTTAGAAAAATATTCTTGATTGTTGCCTCAAACGCTAGGAACAATAAGAACCAAGTGAATATTACATGCGTGATGGTGTCAAACTGCATTAAGCAAAATAACTTGAAGGAACGCCTTCTTGGTACATTATCACATCTTTCAGCATGCATTACCTCTTCAGTTTTATAACAGTGGGTATATTTTTCTTCTAAGCGTGGAAAAACACTGACAGCCTTTTGTATTGAAGGCTACATTATTAATGATTGTTGGGAAAGGGAAAAACTTGTATATAAATACCTGGCTGTTCCAATTAAAAGAAAGTACAGAACAGAGTGTCCAAAGATGGAAGGAATATAGTAATTGATTTTTGTATGAGTTTTAAAATCATATTCATTCCCTGAATCAGATTCTGATCTGCATTATAAGAATTCCATGATAATTTTTTGGAACTCACCAGAGCTAACCCCTTCACCAAGTTTATACCATTTGTAACTTAAATCAGAATTTGGCCATGTAGATATCGATTCAGTGAAAATACTCTGGCTTACTTGTTTTTAGTCCTAAGAGATTAAATCTTTTATGGTGCTATATGAACACAGTAGTCCAAAGAATATAGGGAAATAAAAATGTACTAAAAGTGATTAATTTAACTCTCAGTTGGTCCCAACCCTGTGCTTGGGAATTATATGGAGTCATGCTGTGCTAGAGGAAAGTCCGGGACTAGTTCTATTTATAGAATTTCTCTCTCAATCTCCTGATACACATGGAAAAGCAGCCTGATGTTTCACCACAGCATACTCTCTTCTCCATGCTGTGAACGATATCTCTCCAATCTCTCTTTTGAGGTACCATCCCTCCCTAGAGACACTCGTCCTTATGCATCCTTGCCAATGGGTGTAGCAGACCTCACACACAGAGGGGGAAAATCCTCTCTATACCCATTTCTTTGCCTCACACTATTTATATACTAAAGCAAGAAGTATGGGGAACAAACTGGAAGAATTGGAGGTCCTAGTACAAGCACAGAATTATGATGCGATTAGGATTTTGGAGATGTGATGGGATAGTTCATATGACTGGAATACTGCCATAGCTTGTTCAGGCAGGGGAAAAAAGGAGGCGATATATACATGTTTGGAGGTGCGGTACAAAATACAAGGTAGGCCTATTGAAAGCCTCTGGGTAAGGGTCAGAGGGGAAAGCAGCAGGGAGTACATCATGGGGTGGTGACAGATGTGCAGGCCCCTGTTCTAACTCATGGCACTTTATGCAAAGTGCCGTGAGTTAGAGCGCCCCTCCTGATCCAACAGACATTCACCTGTTGTGTTGAGGTTGGGGTGCGATTGAGCATCACATTGGACCTGGCTGAGTCTGAGGAGCTTGCCTGCAGCCTCTCTCCCCTCAGCCTCTTTCCACACCCACACCTCCCCAACTCTGATACTGTGCTATGGGCTGGGGTTTGCCTGGCTGAAACCCTGATCTTCATACTCAACAAGTAGTCCTCAATGACTTGATGTCTAGTAGGAAGGAGGTACTGAGTGTGATGCCCCAGTGTCTGTCTTGGGTCTGGTATTGTTTAATACCTTCATTAATAATTTGAATGATGAGATAACCTTAGTAAATTTGCAGATGGCATCAAGTTGGATTGAGTTGCAGATTCCATAGAGAAGGGCCAGGATTCAGAATAACTTAAATAGACTGGAGGAATGGTCTACAATCAATCAGATGAGATTCAACAAGGACAAGTGCAAAGCCCTGCACTTGGAATGGAATATTGCATGCACAAATACAGGCTGGGGAATGACTGTATAGGCTGCAGTATGGCAAAGAAGGACCTGGGGTTACAGTGGACTATAGGAAGTGATTCTTCCTCTCTGTTCAGTACTGGTGAGGCCGCACTTAGAGTACTGTGTCTACTTTTGGGTCCCACATTTCATGGAGGATGTGGATAGTTTGCACAGAGTCTAACACAAAACAAAAATGATCTGGGAGGCCAGATTTATGAGAAAAGGAGTAATGGCCACAAACTCCTAGAAGAGCGTTTCAGGCTTAACACTAGGAAAACTTCTTCAGTTAGGGTGTCCAGACTGTGGAATAAACTCCCTCCAATCACCTACCCTGGAAATCTTCAAGAGGAGACTGGACGGTCAGCTCGCTGGGGTCACTTGACCCCAGTTGTCTTTCCTGCCTAGTGCAGGGGGGCGGGACCTGATGATCTTGCAAGGTCCCTTCCAGCCTCTTACAGTTTATAGATTCATAGATTGTAGTCTCTACAAGTAAGCTCACCTTATCCAAGGCCATAGGGAAGAAAAATATACATACAGGCCTTTTATTTTTTTATCCTTTTTTCTTCTTATGTTATGCTCATATTATTGTGAGCAAACATTACTTCATTTTAAAAGGGTGTTCTGGGACACTGGACAATCCCCAAGAGTCACAGCTCCTAAAAGGAAGACTGCTAGTAACCAAGCCCTTTTGCAACAGCTGAGAGATAAGGGTGATAGACAGCAACTGTGATTCAGGAATGAGAGGCTTCTGAGATTCCACCGCTGGACAAGAGGGCCAATTTTTGTGAAAGTGCACTTAGCAAGATTAGAAGCAGCTCCAAAGTACAGCCCTGACCCATGACATACTCTCTTTCAGATTTCTGGTTAATGAGAAGCTAGTAATTTAATATCAACTCCCTTTGATTCTCCACTACAGGCCAGTTTCTATTTTACCCATTATGCATGTATGTGAACATAGGCTCTTAAGTGTGACTCTATTCTAGGGCCTTGTTATACCTTATGCTGTGATTTGTACAAATGTTGATCAGTGTTAGTGCTACATTGGAGGTTGGAGCAGTCACATCCTTAGTTTAGAAACCTTCTCTGACTGTCTTCTACCTGCATAGCTATGATTTGCTACTGGAGGCCTGGTGAGCAGAGTCAGGACTAGGAGATATAACTATGAGTTGCCATTAGAGATTGCTCACTAGAGGTGAGCCAGGACAGGCTTCTATCCCTGCTCTATGTGAGAGATCCTGGGATATTGGAGGACTTCAACATGGGCAGCACATCCCACATCTTAATGGAACAGGAGCTGGGTAGGGCAGATCAGAGATAATCCTGTTCTGGAATGTTGTAACTTTGAGCTGCATAACAAGTGCTAAAAAACACTTTAAAGGTGTTAATATGTGGACAATCCAGGAGTTAAGAGCTCCAGAAGCTGCCCAAAATTAGTCACATGACAAGATCCTCTCATCATAAGGTCTGTTTTCCTGACCTCTGAGCACGTGCATTGCATTTCCAGTTAGTACTCTCAGATTCAGGTTCTTCAGTGAGTTTTTAGTTTATGTGACATTGTTCATAAGGAAAAAATAAGTCAATTAATTTCAGAGCAAGACTTCTTGTGACACATTATTAAGTACTTAACAAATTTATTATATCCATCACATTCATTTAATCAATTTATTTGGATTTTTAAAAAAAAAATCCAAACAGCAGCAAAATGATCTTTCATAAACCATTCTTATTCCTCATGGTGTCACAGGGATATAAGCAGTCAAGGTCTTCACCTTAGAGGGTCACAATACAGACAAGGTCAGGAAGCAAGGGTCACCATTTGAATCAGGAAATTGGGAGCAGGTAGGTTAAGAGACCGAGGTTTGCATGGGATAGAGAGATGGGCAATTACCCCACGTAGCAGTACAAGCTAGGAGAGCCAGGAACAGAAAGAAGGGCTGAAGACTAGAGTCACTAGCCATGAGGTACAAAGCAGGCAGCTATAGCCGTAAGGGAGAAGTGTCATGGAGTGCCCCCAGGGGGGTTCTTTGTCAAGATACATGAGGCCTTTTTCATCTCTTTGAGTACACCCTAAAGCTAGCTCAAGTTTGGTTTCTAGGGCAGGAGGAAGCCCTGGCTCCTTCCTATTCTGAGACCCTGGCCTGTTTTTTTTCTCTTCAGGGCCTGGACTCAAGGTTTCCGTTCCAGTCCTAAGTGAGGGACTCTCTCTCTCCTGTTGGGAGAACAAGTGCAACCTGGGGCATATCCAGATAAATGTGTACATGCGTTTCCCTAGGAGCAAATAGCAACAGCACATAGTTGTGCCACTGCTACTCATCCCCAGGGAATGCCCATGCACTGTGCATGCCAAGTTGCCCTGACTAGGGTAGGGGAGGCTAGGACCAGCAGCTGTGCTGACCCCAGCAGCTTTACCTGGGGCCCCGGCTTCTTGGGGCTCCATCAGTGGTGATCCAGCAGCAGGGAGCCTGGCTGGTAGCTTGAGTGTGGATCTTGCCAGCTAAACTCTGGTTTTGGATGGCGCATGCTGCTGCCATGTGTACCACTGCACTTTTTTCTAGTGTGCGTTTTTTTGACACTGGGATCTCCCAGCATCAAGACCCCCACCCACACTGCAAACTAGGAATGAGGGGAACACCTGCATGTGTGGGGTGGTTGGAGTGCAGTGCCACATATGGGTCTGCAGTGCCACCTACCACATGTGCACACTTGCTATCTGGACATGTCCCTAAAGTTCCAGACAATAGACAGCTCTGCTTCAAGGAAGGCATATACTGGGGCAAAGGGTACCCAGTCAAAGGTTCTCTGCCTCCTCCAAAGGGTTAAACTTTGCTGACAAGCATCTGATGATGTTGGAGCTCCAGTTGTATCCTGTCCCTCACATAGGCAACTGTATTTTCTTCAGTCTCTTTAATCCATTCTTTCCCTTTGCACAGGCTGAGATAAACAGGCATGCAACACTATAACAACATGAACATATTTAAAGCAGAAATATTACAAATAAACTTGTAGTCCCTCATACTGGGATGTGGGATATTACTAAACCAGAGCCAGGAACCAGCAAGGCAATCTGGAAGCACAGGGGAGTGCACTGAAGTCTGAAAAAGGAGCCACCAGGCAGAAGCCAGGAACAAAGATGAAACCAGATAGTCTACATGCAGTGCCTGGGGAATCAGGAAACAAAGAACAAAACAGGCTGGGCCCAGAGAACTGAGCCCAAGCAATCAGAAGCCCAGGGTTAAATAGAGGCATCTATCTTGTTGAGTACGAACCAGACACTTACAAACAGGCAGCTACACACATAGTCAGCTAGGGACAGCCAGGATAGTTAGGACCCTGGCAGCCAAGCCCAATCAGGCCAGCTGGGGGCAATTTAGCTTGCTGACTGCCCTGGCTCCTGACGTACACCAGTTTGTTATCTCCTAAATACTTAGCACCTCTTCTATTCACGTTCATTCCATTATTTTATTAGAAACTAAAACTAGAGTTACTTGACAGTAATTGCCAAGATCTTTCTATTTCTTCTTTAATTATCTATAAATACATCTCCACTTTTCCTGATAAAAGTAGAAAGAATAAAGCTTAAGGCATGATTGTCTCCTAGAGGGTAGCCGATGGTATTATACTGGTCTTGGATAAGTCTGTTCATCAGCCCCATAGTGAAAAGATCTATTGTATATTAAAGTTGTCTAAAATAATGTAAAAGAAAGTGTGCTTATGCTGAGGTATTTCATCAGATATTTAATTGCCATTTGTGCTTTACTATATTACCAACTAATTTACTTTTGTCTGTCACAGTTTGACACATGCTAAAAACAGAAATAGTAACAGTGTACTGGGAATGTCACAAACTATTTTAGATACTATGCAGCAGTCATCATATACTCCAAGACTGTATAGAGTTGTGAACAAATCAATGGTGCTTAATGGGCGCAGGCAGAAGTCACAACTTTCATCCAATATGGCCCCTGAAAGCACTCCACAGCCATGACCAAACAGAAGTGCATGGCTGCAAAGCTCTTTAAAAGGGCCTGAACCTGCAAAAATCTGAACCCTCATTGCTTGAGGGTTCAGATTGAGACATTTCAAAACAGAGCAGCTTTAGCTGTTGCCAGGGGAAATTGGTTGCAGGCTGGCAGACAGCAGCTAGATTTCCCCCGTCCCCTCACGCCCCAGAACCAGTAGTGAACTTCTGTTTGGTTCAGGGGATCACTGTAACTCAAAACATTTCCTGAAAAGCATTGAGTTACAACAGGAGCACAGCTCCCCACTTGCACCCAATTGGAAGCTACTCATGCTGCTAGTCAAACAGCCAATGGGTTCCCACATTTTTTTTTTAATCATACAGACCACATCTTGGAAAGAGAGACTGGACATTTCCCAAGCAGTCATAATACCCTGGATTGCTTTCTCACCCTTCCATAATGGCATAGTATTTTTCTGTTAATTACATGGAAAATATTATGCAGCTAATAATGTATTTGTGCACGTTTTGTTGTGTTCTCGAAAATAAAAACAAACCAAAACAAAACAGTAAATCATAAAACTGTTGCTTTTTTCAGTCCTAATTTCAACATCTTTCATGGTATTCAGGAAATAGGGGAGAAAACATAGGAAGGGACCCTCCTTGGTCTAACCAAGTTTTTTGTTGTCACAGGCCATGTCATATGACCCCTTTAATGACCTTAATAAAAAAAAAAAGGCGCCTATACACATGCTCCAACACATTTTAATTAGAAGGGGTCAGAGCAGACTTGATTAATCAAGTCTCCTGGAGCATTCTAATTAAAACACTTCAGCGTGAATGATGTACATTCGGTGCCCCACATTTCAAAATGGTGATGAGGCACTTCAACTAAAACTCAAACAAGCTCTAGCTAAAGCACTGACACGGCCATTTTGAAACACAGGACATGGAATACACGTGAGGCTGTGATGTTTTAATTAGAAGGGCTGTCCGGGAGCCAGTCTATTTAAAACTTCCTCCACCCTCAAGCTGGAGCATGTGTATAGACACCCATAATGCTTTACTGAAGGCCAGATGGATAAGGTCTATACTCAGAGTCATATGGCAAGACATTTGTGCGTTAATGAGGCTCACAGATGTACCTCCTTACTATAGCAATAGTTTATAAGGCTTTTTTCAATAATACTTAAACTTCTTTGTTGTTGTGGAAAAATGTGCAATTTAAGAATAATTTGCTGTTTATTGAATACTATATACTGTGGTGTTAGACAATAGTAGACTTCAAAAAAACCAAACAAACTTGTTATAAACATTTACTTGCTTGAGGTGACTCTCCAGTACGGCTTACAACTGCACTTGCCTTTACAGTTGCAAATCTGTCAATCTTACAACATCTCTGAAGTTAATTTTGCTAGCTAATGCCTGCTTAATTGATAGGAGGGTAAGGGCTGATAGTTTTAATGAGCTTCAGTTTACTAAGACCGTAAGATGTAGTAGTCATTGAAAGTATCAGAAAGAGAACGATTTCTATATTTGGATGCAAAGCAGTCAATAATCATTAATGTGCTAAATTTAACAGCAGAGGTATGTTGCCTTCTGTAGGTCTGGATCTGATGAAGCTGCTTGTAATGTGAAGCTCTCAATTTCAGTGGCTAATTCAAAACAGTCTATATCTGGTCTGTGTTTAGAAGTAAGGTCTGCTGCATATATCTTTAGGTCAGAAACAGACAATATTGAAAGTTTTTTCCTCAATGAGAAAAATCAAATTCTAAATGCAATATTGGAAAACACCTAGAATCTGCACCTTGGCTCAGAAATGAGAACATCAATCAACTCATTCCATTTGTACCTCGAACAATTCTCTTGGTGCTAGCAAGCAGCCATCATCATTTGCTTTCACAAATGTTATTTTTTTAGTCTTTCTTCTTTTTGTCATAGAATCTTGGATGCAGGGACCTGGCTTTGCTATTTTTGCTGCTTGATGAAAAGCTCATTACAACCTTTGTTACTTAATTTGTTAGAAACATTCTGCAAGCCTTTGATGTTTAGAAGCATTATCTCCAGCTATGACATTGCTCTGAAGAACCAAGTTAGCTGTCAGTAATTAACCTGTGCACTGGGCCACACTAATACAGTTGTATTGCTCCCGATTCTACAGCTTGTGTGTTCAGAGCAAGTCTGGGGCATCGAAGCATGGTGCAAACTTGCACCAAAGAGAAACCAGTTGGCTCCTCAGATTAAACCCTAGTAATTTTGTGTAGTGTATGGCTGCACAGATTGGACTGCCCACATTATGGATCTAACTATACTATTTCTTTTAACTAGAACAGGGTTATCAAACATACAGACTGCAGGCTGGTTACATCCCTCTGGCTCCTGGGTGAGTCCAAGAATTTTGAAGTGGGACCTGCCATAAAATTGAGGACTATGGGCCCCCAGTGGGGATGGCCTTCAGCTGAAGGGGGTTGAGCAACACCTGTGCTAACACAGCACCATTTTTGCTTTGCCACCTCCTTTTTCACCACTACCAGATCTGAATTTAGCCTAGAAAAAGGACCCCGCAATCCAGACTGGGTCCAGAAGGCAAGGTGAGTTTGACATCACTGATCCAAAAAGAGACATTTTATCAAAGATATTTTTTTAGTCAGGCATTACTTGCCTTTGGCAAAGCCATGCCTCGTTGTTTCCCTTTTTCTATTTGCCTCCTTGTCTTTAATTGTTCTTACCTTCAAAATTTTGTTCTGAAGCCTTGGATACTACTGAGGTCAAACTAAAGGGTCTACTGGTATTCAGTTCCATTTTTCCCCCCTTCTTAAATTCAGGTACTACATGCTTGCTAACCTCCTCTTATGAGGCTCATACCTATCAAATTGAAGTGGGTAGTAAAAATTCTTACTGCAAGATATGTGATACTTTACTCTCTAGTTCTCTCAGAAATCTCAGACAGATTGTCCAGTTGTCCCAATTTAAGCAGATTAAACAGACAAGTGTTTAAACAGATGAAGTAGACAGCACTGTGCACTGCTCCCATTGTGATGGTGCAATTTCCATTAGTCACCTTGTCTTGGCCTCCATGCTAAGTATCACCACCTTAAAAAGTGGGATAAAGTATTAACTTAACTTTTTGACCACATGTAGCTTGTCTTAATCTTGACACATTTTCACTGCACAGTGGCTCAATTTCTTTCATAATTGCTTTTTTGGTATACCTTCACTGTCTTTGCAAGGTCCTATTCAGCAATTCCTGATTTCTGCACCAAAGCTTTCTTCGCCAATTAGTTCTCTTTTCCATTACTCGTAAGCTCCCTATTTATTCCTAAAATACTCTGAGATGATTATCATCCCAGTTATGTTTGGAGCCCTTCCTATTAGATTTCCATCCCACGCCCCCTTCCACTTACTGAGGATATACGTTTCAGACAGCTTTTGCACATTTGGAATTTTTTTTGCACAAGAAATTCCATGCCTCCTCCATATTCAGGTCCTTGATTTCTTCAGTTCAGTGAACCTTACATACTATTTGCCTTAACATGCTGCAAGCTGCCAATTTGAATCTTGCTACTCATCTGTTTTTGCTTATTATTCTATTTAATTTAAATAGAATCAACTTACAAAATAATCTTGTATACACTGATTGTATTACGAGCTCTTGCATAATGGCTTCAGTACATATTAAAACTAGGTCTGAAGTGGCATCAGATCTTATTGGTTCAGGGAGTATTTGATGAAGAAATCCGTTTAATATCACATTCCAAAACAACATTATTTTTAGCATTTGCTTTCCAGTTGTGCCTGCATCAGCTGCTCCATAGTAACTACCTATGTGAATGCTTTCATTTTGTGGTGGATGAAAGCAATGAGACACTTGCTGCAAAGCAGCTGCTGTTCAGTAAATTCCCATTCCCTCCTTCTGCATCTTGGTAACTAGTTTATGAACACCCACTCTATTTCAGCACTTCTTATTTCTTTACATTTTACCTCATTAAGGTATAGTGCTTCCGTCCAACTTTAGCTTTATTTCTATACTTGCTGTAGAGTGAATACCCCTTAATACATGCTTTCAAGTCATAACCAATATTCCACCATAACTGTCATCTCTACAACATCCAGTTTCATATCTTGCACCAGCAATTTTACTTGCTTTATACAGTTGCTGGGCTCCTTGCATCACTGTAGAAACACTTCAGTTTTTTCCTCTGTTGCCTTACCCAGATCTGTAGCTGAATTAGTTACCATCCTTTCATCAATAATAATGTAGTCTTTCCTTGCTGACCATCTTACTATCTATCCTATACTAGTCATTTACACCTTACTGTATTCTTGTTTCCTTTATTTTCCTGAATATTATAAGCAGGCAAGGTGATTACATAAATCTCTTCCAATCTTTGTTCCTTAACTGGCACTCACACCCATTTGATTGCAACAGGCTATTATCATTCTGGTAAAATTCATCTGTTCAGAAGAGTTTTTTTGTTTTTTTTTTGGTGAGCTTCCCAGTGGTCAGACATCCTCAGCTTTTCTCAGAGTACAAATCCGTTTCCTATCTGTTGTTCTTTCACTCTCACATTAGGTCTTTCTTTACTTTTTCCAGGGGGTGGAAGAATTCTACTGAAGATCACTCAACCTCTTTGAGAGCTGTCTTCATACTGTTCCAGTGGGGAAGAGGCAGTATCATTTAGCCCAAGATGCAGAACAATTAGGAACTTGCCTCATCCAGTCAAGATCTTTTTCAGCCTATGCCCATATCCCATTTCCTGATACTTGGCAGATGATACACCCCCAGTAGCAAAGACCTGCCTCTTTTTTGTGTCAGTGTGAATCTCAGATTCTCTCCCTTCTGTTCTTTGCTTTTCTTCCCAGTGTCCTGTATAACATTCTCCTTCATTCTAATGCTACAGCCCCTGGTTATTTCCATCACTTCTTCTTCTCTTCTTGTGGAAATAACTGCCTTTTTTCCCCCCTCAACACAATATCTGTTATTCCCATTTCTCTTCTATGCTCTCCAGTGCAACAAGCCTCTTCTTCAGTTCTGTTTCTGCTCTAACAGCAAGTCTTTTTTTTCTCTGCCTAATTATGTGCTTCTGTAGTTTGCCTTCCTTATCCTAGTCTGATATCAAGATCTTCTTATTTAGCAAGGATATGCAAATCTGGAGTTGTCCATTCACACACCTCTCTCCTTTCTTCCATCAGGCCTTCAAATTCTTATCTTCAACTGCATCTGTTGTCCTTAGATCTTCTGTTTTGTGAGCAATACTAGGTGATTCTTCATGCATAAGTCAATTCTGTTAGTTATCCACTTAAGGAAAATGTACATGCTGCATCTTTTGCATTCAGTGATCATTGTTGTCTGCATTGTTTTGGACACTTCCCATGCAACCTCAGTAGCAAACATTGTATTCAAATCTCCTTAACGTCTCCATAACATTTCCCACTTGAGCACCCCTATTTTCTGATGCTTGTTTGCTGATGGGCCTGGTTGTTGGCCATTTGGCCCTAAGCTTTTGTCTTGGTCAACCTTGCTCCCTCACTTAGGTCCAGTTGTTAACTGTTTAATCAGTATTCGTCAGAGGTAGAAAGCATCTCTCAACCAAAAGGCCTTTGTCCTACTTACAGGATACCCAAACAGACTCTCAAATCTACAAACTGCAACCAAATGAACCACCAACCTACACACAAAGAAACAAAAACACACTTATCCAAAAAGCAGTCCACACAAACTTCTCCACTTCCCATTTCATTTGCTGACCCTTCTGGTCACTGCTGCTCAAGAATATACTTTTATATAGTGAAGCAATTACATGAGCTATCCAACTTCAGACTTACAGTGTTCAGAAAAATGTTCCACCCTTATTTCCTGCGATATTGATACTCAGGGAATTTTTGATTCAGAAAGAGTACTATCAAATAAATCCAAACTCTGTAATAATTTGCAACCTAATCCAAAGGTCACTGACATCAATAGGAGTCTTTCAATGGATACTGAATTGCATCTTTACTGAACAATGGACATTTTAATACAATTTCCAGTACCTGAACTTAATGAGAAATATTGTTTTCAAATGTAAATGCTCAACAGGTTTCCCTAGAGGAAAAACTAGGACACAAAAGGACATTTATTAGCATTGACTAAGGAAAAAAAACAAAAAAACAAAAAAACCAAATTCATGAAGAACACAAATTCCACCGGGGGGAAAAATATTCAAATTAAAAATGAAGAGTTACAAGTACTTTTATTCATTTAAAGCTTGTATTAGTTGTAAATAGGTAATAGGTATTTGGAACCCCCCCCCCCCAAACAGTATTTATATGTAAAAAAAGAAAAGCACATCTTTGAGAACAATTGATTAAAACAGGCTGCAATTACAGAGACCCATCCACCCATGTAAAAGATGTAGAATGGAGCAGCCTTATATATCATCCTCATTCTATCAGCTACTTACAGCTTAACTGTATGGGGGGAAAAAAAAAATATATGACATTGGAGACAAGAGCGAGAGAGAACAGAGGTGTGGGAGGAACAGTGAGAAAGGACAGAGCATGGATTCTACCTGTTCTGTGCACCAGGAGACTGCTTCAGAGTTCAGGTTTGAAATATAGGGACAAATCCATTTGTGGTGTTAGCTGGCCTGGAATTAATGGAGCTAAAGCAGGAATGCATTTGTCTTCCAGGCTCCTGGGACCTAAAATTTGTATCCCAAAAGGAACAACCAAGACTTTTGGCCTTCTAAGATAGATGAATTGACTTCCATGAAGTTTGTTGCACTTGGGTCTTTCAGATTCTCAGTTATACTTACTGTAGTGACTGTCCTGGTTTCCATTAGCATATAGATCCTAACCAAGAGTAACCTTGATAGGAAGGTAGGAAATTTGCTCAGAGAAGTATTTACTATTGAATAAAATGACTGCATCTTTCCTTTCTCTTTTCCAGCCAAAAGTGGGAAGTTTTGACAAGGTAAGGAACATGGCTGGAGCAGCTGGTATGTTAGACTTGTACCAGTTCAGTGCATTTCTCCCATGGAACTCGCATTATAGAATAAATCCACTCCTCTTATCAGACCCCTATGGGATGATGATGATAGAAAAAAAATGCTTCGCTCTCCCCTGGGTATGAATTCCATGCCAGCTATGGTACACTGACTGGCACAAGGAGGTGAATCTGAACTCATCTTTTGAAAGCCAAGTGTTGACAGGAGTATCACTACTGGAGACTTTCTAGTGGTGACTCTGCCCTCCTGTTATGGCCCAACTGCCTGCTTATTTTCCTGCCATGCCTTGATCTTAATTGGTTGATATAATTAGCAGGAGGCTGCCCCACTTTATGCATCCCCGGTCCTGGGGGGGAGGGGGCGGCTATCTATGGCTCCTTTACCTCCCCTACACCGCAGCGCAAGCCTCGCAGATGGTACTGACGTGGTTTTGACCTGGGCCCTGTTGTGACTTGGCCCTCTCCTTTACCCCCTTGGGGCTTCTCACAGCCACCCCTTCCTCTGGGGCTTCTCACTGCCCCCTTGCCTCTGGGGCCTCTTGCTCTTTGCAGCCCTTTCTCTGGGCTCCTCACTGCCCACCTTGCTCTGGGGCTCCGCAACACCCACTTTGCTCTGGGGCTGGGGTCAATGCACCCCAAATGCCGCACCCTCTCTGGTGCCTACGTCCCCATGCTCCCATGGAGCCTCTATGAGGCCTGCTCCAACCCCTAATAGCCTCACCCAGTCCTCCAGTTAAAACAGCAAACACAGAGCCTCTGGGCTATAACATAAAAAGCTAAGCCATCCAGCCAAATAATGTTTGATACCTACCAGGAAAACACTCCAACCCCAGTAGCAACCAGGGGATGCTCATACAGTTGGAGTCCTCCCCTCCATCTGTACTAGCCAAGCTCCTCTGCCTTCGGTCGCTAGAGGGGAACTGCCCTCCTGGCCTCCTGCCTGGGCTTATATGGGCCAGGCCCTACCTCTTCCTGTCAGCTGGCTCTCCAGCGGTTATCCTGGCAACCAGCACCTGCTACCCTGGCTGCCCTGGTAACTGACAGCTGGGCCTCCCCCCTCTTGCCAGTAGGGGTCTCTCCCGAGCTGTTTTCTGCTCTCAGGCGCAGGGCACCTGAGTGCTCTGCTACACCAAGGTTGCAGCATTCTGTGTGAATGTTAAAGATCCCTTGGTACTCTTATTAAAAAAAAAATTATCCCAACATCCATTGCTACTGGTTTCTCTTATTTGCTGTGAAGTATAGAAATACAGGTTACTGGCTTTACTCCAATGCACTAGAGGTGCTGTCTGAGCCTTTTGGATTCTTTGCAGAGACTTGTACTATATAACTTAGCAATACTTAAAACTGTGGAATGTCCAGATTTCCAAGTAGTGGAGAGATTTGATTTTGAATTTCCAACTTAGGCCAATGTAACACTAAAAGTTACTCTATTTGACAGCACCCAGACCCATTTAAAAAAAAAAAAATAATCGGTTTCCTATAAGAATTATTCAGTTGTTTGAAAAGAAATGAGACTCACTACAGCCAGTGTTGAAATACTGTCCGTTAAGCTACCTGTGATATATGGGCAGTAAATTCACTTATTATGACTTTAGGATAGAGAATTTTGGGAAACCAGTCTACAGATAAAAGTTTATTTTTGTTTTCATTCATTTTAAGTTTCAAAAACAGATTTATTTGGAGGATAGAGATGATGTGAGCAGGGGACTTAACAGTTCGCCCAATATTTGGGAACATACTTAAAATATTCAACTAACTTTAAGAATGGGATGCAGGGATGGTAGCTCTTGCTGAGGCCACAAGGCCTGCCAAGCTTCAAAGAGATAGGTGAAGGGGATTCTGGGTTCTGGGGCCCTGTACCTCTAGCTGCTGACAGGCAAAACTCTTGTCATGGGTGCTTGTGCAACTCACTGTCTCCGTCTTGCACCAGAAGCAGTTCCCGGCTCTGTATTGATTCTTTCCTTTCCTTAGTCTGTGGTTTTGGAGGTGTTAATGCTTGCTCATTAACTCATTATCTAGTAGCTAGCTACAGTGTATTGAGCTGGTACCTGAGTGAATCAGGATTGATTGGTAACACAGTAGCTTAGCAGTCAGGCCTGCAGTAGTTTCCCCCCCACTCCCCACATGCCCCAAAACAGACACAGTCCCACAAGCACACGACATGAGTTTTGCCCATCAGCAGCTAGGGGTGCAGGGCCCCAGAATTCCTGCACCTATCTCCTTGACAGCTGGCAGGCTTCATGGCCTCTGCAGGGGCTAACAGGCCTGCAGCTTTTACCCTGCTGCACCTTAACACACAGTGTCACCCATGTCTTGAGTTTTGCCTGTCCGCAGCTTGAGGTACAGTTTCCCCCCATCTTACTGAAACTTGGAAGGTTTTGTGGCCTCATCAGGGGCTACCACCCCTGCAGTTTTCACCCATTTGTGCCTTAATGCACACACAGTGTCACCTATGTAATGAGTTTTGCTTGTCAGAAGCTTGAGGTGCAGTGTCCAAGAAACCCCTGCACCTACCACCTTGAAACTTGGCACACATCATACTGTTAGCAGAGGCTACCATTCTTGCAAGTTTCATCTAGATCAGCCAAATGACAACAAAGTTATAGATATTTCATTGCTTCCCCATTATACTTTATGGCCAAATCTCTGAATCTTTTCAGAATCAATTCGGAAGCTCTGAATTGATTCAGAAAGCCTAAAGCTTCCAGCGATTCAATTCAGATTCATAGATTCAGTCTCTGAATCATCCAAATCCGAATTTGGATCCAAAGCTTTGCACAGCCCTATTAGTGAAATAGCTCACGTCTGAAGATAAACATTCATTCAAGGACTTTTCTGAATCATACGTTCCCCCTTGCCCTCTCCCTCATAGTCAACACTGCCATGACAAACCGATATTTTTAAAAAATTAAAATAGTTTTCCTATAAATGTGGGGCTTGAGCTCCAATGATGCCATCTCCTACTTTTTTTCCTCCTGACTCCCCTTACTTGAAGGTCCAGGCAAAAACTTTCAAGTTCCAGTGGGATTTTGATTAGTATAATATGGGAATGTTGGCCTAGCTTGGTATTCCCCCTAAGGAACATTACACGCAGAGAAATTAAAAATGGAGTTCATTTTGCAGTTATTGCTTTTTGGACATTGCGATCCACTTTATGCTCAGAGACCTCAGTGAAGAGTATGCTATAAGCACCTGGGGTTCTGTAGTTTTCTTGGTTTTAGAAATATTTGACTGTTCTTCTACTTTGGCAATAGAAATGTTGATGATTACTGAAAACATCTGGCCTTGTACTTAGAATGCACAGTAAACAGCACAAAGCCCACAAGGAAGCCAATTCTTCTGTGACTTGCAGAGAGTGCATCAATTACTTGTTCCAAGTAGGTACCTTTCTGTATTAATTGTCGATTAGCTTCAATGCAAGTGACTACACAAAGCAGAGGTGGTTTGACATTTTTCAGACTGGCATTTCATTAAGTCTCAGATATTTGTTTGAAACATCCACAGTACATTTCCACCAAAAGCAAGGCAGGGCCCCAAGGGTATCTGGCCTGGATCCCTGGTTGGGCTGCTTGGCATCTGAGGATCACAGAACCTTAGAGGCAATCCACTGGTGGGTCTATCATGGAACAAAGTACCTTGAATACCCTTTCTAGCTCCTCAGTGAATTATGTTCTTTTTAATTAACAGGTAGAGCTTTTGATTTGTATGAAATTTATTTCAACTGAATGTGAATCAAATTAATGGGGAAGAAGAGGAGAGAGAGAGAGAGCGCTTTTCCATGAACCAGAAGGCCTGCCTTTTGTCCATCTCTAAACCAAGGAACAAGCACCAGTTAATGAAGCTGGGGAGCTTCCCCCTTGTGAGCACAGAGACGGAAAGGGATCTTGGAGTCATTATTGACTCCAAGATGAACATAAGCCGCCAATGCGAGACCACAGCCAGCAAAGCCAACCGCACCTTGTTGTGCATCCAAAGATGCATCTCAAGCCAGTCCAGAGAGGTGATACTCCCCCTCTACATGACATTGGTCCTGCCTCAATTGAAGTACTACGTCCAGTTTTGGGCATCACACTTTAAGAAGGATGTGGCCTGCCTTGAGAGGGTTCAGAGGAGGACCACGTGCTTGGTTGGAGAGTAACAGGGCAGGCCCTATGAGAAGAGGCTGAGGGACCTGAACCTGTTCAGCCTCAGCAAGTGGAGACTGAGGGGGGATTTGGTGGTTGCCTACAAACTCATTAGGGGAGGTCAGCAGCAAATAGGAAGGGCCCTATTCCCCCCAGCAGCACTTGGGGTGACAAGGAGCAATGGACAGAAGCTGCTGGAGAATAGGTTCAGGTTGGCTATTAGGAAGCACTATTTCATTGTTTGGGTAGCTAGGATCTGGAACCAACTTCCTAGGGAAGTGGCCCTCGCTCCTACCTTGGGTAAATTCAAAAAGAGTTTGGATGAACACCAGTCTGGGGTCTTGTGATCCCAGTGTGTGCTACAACCAGTGGCAGGGGGTTAGACTAGATGATCTATTCAGGTCCCTTCTGACCCCTAACAACTATGAAACTATGAAGTCTGAAGCATGAAGAGTTTCTGTAGAATTGACAGCTATGGTCATAAAGTCAGGGCAGGATCCAGAGTGGGTGCAGTGGCTTTGTCACCCACCCTTTTTTACCATGTGGGAGGAGCAGCAGCCAGGGATTTTTAAGTCCCTGAAGATGGTAAATTAATGCCCCCTTCCCAGACCTTTCACTTCATGGTCAGAGGCCTGTTCCCTCCTCCTTAACCTGCTACTGTTGCTGTCCCCACTGTGGGGTGAGGGGATCTCATGTTCCACTCCAGTCATGCTATGTGGGAGCCAGGTTCATTTGGGTTCCCCTGTCCTGCTTAGTCCTCCCCTCCGTGTTCCTGGTTAGCTGGGAAGCAGGTGCGGGGGGTGGGGCGGGGAAACCTACCTACTCATCACCATCCAGGGAAAGCCTGGTGCCCTGTAGAATGGATGGAGTAGCTCTGGAGTTCTCGCCCTCAGGACAATTGGAAGAGTAGCAGGGGCAGTGGCTGGTGTGGAAAGGGAAGGGAAGTGGGGAGAATGCTTACCTGCTTTGGGGACTTGCAAAAATCCCCTACTGCTGCTCCTGCAGCGTGGTCTGCCTGCCCTGGTGGCAGGGCTGGGTTGAAAGCAGGGTGTGCAACCATATCTGCAGCAACATTCACTGCTCCTGTATCCCTCCCCCGTCTTCATAAAATTCTGGATGCACTTCTGGTCTTACTGGATTGTTAGGCCACAGCTTTGAATCTGGGGCCTCAGCATGGTCACCATGGCCACTCATCTAGACCCGCTACTCCACAGCTGACCACCCAGACAGAGCAAGGCTAGCCTGAAGCCTTCAGCAGGGCCACTCCTTGTCACCAGAGTGGTTATACAGTGTCAAATGCCTCTTTGCTTCTCCTCATATGAACCTTTGTACAGGAACAAAAAAAGTGTCAAGGCACGAGGGCTCAATCCAACCCCAGACCACAGTGTGTTCTTCGACTTCACTTTCTGCATGAACTCCTGGCTTCCTGAATCAGTTCTTCTTGGACCCCATTCTTGGGCTGACCACCTGGCTTCCTGACTTGGCTTGTCCCTGGATTCTGTTTGCGTCTCTTGTTTGGCACCTCAATTCCCAAGTCTCTCAGACCTGGCTGCCCATACCCCAGTGAGAAAGATTCAGGAAACACACTTCCTCAGTTTATCCAAGCAGCAATCTTTTCAAAGATGCTTTTAAAAAAATGTTCTCTATGACTGCCAGTTCCTCAAGTAGTAGTAGCAGAATCTCTGCATTTGACACACTCAGTAATCCAGAACAGTCATTTGAAGACCACACACATGATGCTAGTTGTTTTTTTTAAACTTTCTTCTAAGGAAGAGATGGCTAAAGAAGTTCTAGTTAATTGGAGTTTCGTAGTATGGCATGATGCTAGCTGAAAAAAGGAGGATAAGAAGCTATTGATCTTTTCACTTTTATCTTAATGAGCTTCAGCAGAATGGGAAGTAATTTAAAAGAGACCCTATATCACCAATATGAAAACCATAGGGATGCAAAACTCAGTTGGAACGTGTGTGTCCCTATCGTTCATAAAACCCTTTAGAGTAGGGCCCAGTGCTGTCATGGAGCTGGGTCTAGTTTCCTGAGCCTGGTGCACATTAGAGTTACAAGGGAGCTCAGGGACATTAATGAAGGATTTGTCACAGTAGAGCTCTGTTCTGCTCAACCTCACTTTTGGCCTGCTACTGCCATTTCCATAATCTTGGGCCAGGTGCCACCACAGCAGGAAAGAATTAAGAGATCTGCCTCTGCCAACTTTCCTTGATGGAATTAATCCTGCACAACAGGAGTTTGCCATTGGCCAGTTCACTTAGAGTTGCTTTCAGCAGTTTGCATGCAGGGTTGGCAAGTAGAAAAAGGCACTTTTCAAAATTGATTCACTTTTTCCTCATGTCTTACTGGACATACTATGACCATGAACACAAATTGGACAAAGCTGCCTAACTATTTTTTTCACTGTTTCTTCAAAAAGGGTGGGCTGGGTATCATCATCCCAAGCTAATTTTATTCTAGGCCACAGGCAAAACACTTTTCCCCTTAAATTCAGAATGAAAATGAATCTTATCCACCGGAAACTTGGCCATGTATTATCATTATACTGGAATGTGGTTAGGCCTATTTTCATAACAGAAGGGTTTCTGAGCTGGATAGACCTCCCAGAAAATTAAGGCTTTGGTTGCAGAATACCGTAATCATTCTTTTCTGAAGGTAAATGAAATACATGGTTTTTCTGAAAACAAAATGTTGGCTAAGTTTAATATTTGTCTTCTGTTGCCATGGATATATAAACATTGTCAAACAATTTGCCTTTTCTTTCTAACCAAAAAAGTTTCACTCTTTTGTATTGGAACAAAAAGAAAATTACATAACATTTCAGTGCACATTAGATTTTGTATCAAAAGGTAAGTGCTATTTTACACACATACAGAAGGAGGGGGGGGGGAGAAGAGAAAACACAAAAAAGTCAGTTTCTGATTTCTTGATGTATGAATGTCTTTGTAAATATGCTGCAAGAACCCAAAAATCCCAACTTCCTCAAAGGAAATTATGTTCTTCGACTAACCAAAAAGGAAAAAATGAATTGATTTATATTTTTAAGATGATTTTTTTTTAATGGAGGTGTCACAATTCATGGGGCAATAATATTCAACACTTGTACAACTGTTTTTTTTTTTTTTTTTTTTTTTTTATACAGGTCCCAGTAGTTGC
>NW_017728886.1:94029294-94067733 GCF_001723895.1 Crocodylus porosus
TCCGCCAACTATTTTACCTCCAACATTACTGATTACTTGCCACTCATAATTATTTCTTTAAAAAAAGTTTCAGTCACAGAGCAGATATTCTACCATGGGACTTAGATGACACTAAGCAGTTGCAGTTCCTACTCTATCCAAAATAAAGTATACACTTTATATTCAGCCCAAACTTGTATCTTTCTGGGGCTTGGCTTTATGGATAACTCAAGTAACAACAGAAAACAGGCTTCAGTGTTCCCATGCCCCTGTGCTTGGCTACCCTACAGGACCTTCTGTGCTCTAGTCCCCAACTCCATATGAGGGACAGAGACATGATGTGTCAACTCATCTATCCCATCTTACCCAATTACTGGAATTTAGTAGATTCACCTCTTACCTCTTCAACTTATTCAGGGTGCAAGCATTGCAGAGTCTTAAAATTTTGCATGATTCAGTGGTCAACCATACAAAACTAATTAATAGTGAACCTTGAAGAAGAGACCTCAGAGTCGTGTCATGCATGTATTGCATTGAGAAAACAGTCAGTAGTCAGCTCCTTGAGACCTGGTGTAAGTATATCAACTAGATCTCCTGAACATTGTTGCATCACAGCAAATTAGGCCTTTATGAAGCTCCACTTACACTACAATGACCTCTTCAAAAAGTGTCCAAATCCCAGCCCGGCTAAAATCAGTGAGGTTACAGAAAGTAGAATTCAGGTCCAAAATTACATATGCACTTTTAAATGACAATTTTAAGATAACCTTCCTAATGTTACTGTGGATATGACTTTGCTCTGACACCAGATTTAATGAGGAATATTTTAATAGAAATCATTACAATGCTGGTGAAAGTAAGTGTAGAATCCAGGCATGTGGTATACCTTTTCCTGCAGGTCATCTTTCTGAAGCTTCTATTTTCATCCTGGCTTGCTAGTTTGTGAAAATCTAACATGAAAGCTAAAAGCTAACCCTGTTTTTACTACCTAATTCAATCACTATTTCTTCACAAGGGTGCACTGGATATTGTCATCACAAGCACATTTAAGGTGCACACAAAGATTTCTCCTTGAATTTAGAATAAAAACGAATCTTAACCACTAGAATGTTGGCCTTGTATTATTGAATGTGGAATGTGGATAGGTGTATTTGTATAATAGACAGACTCCAAGCTGAAGTTTCTGCAAAGTCTGTCCAAAGATGGTCAAGATGCAAGTCGGGGGCGGGGGGGAGGAGGGAAGGGGCAGAAAGTCATAGGGGAGGAGAAATCTGTTGGAAATATTTTGCTGTAGCATAACATATGAATCAAGATCCAAATTTCTCAGATATCTGCTCCTAGTGCTGTTCATACTCAGTGGGCACATTGACCAATTAGCTCTACAGTAAAGCATCACTGTCTACAAGTGCAGCTCTATTAGGCCACAGGAAATTAACTCTACTGTAGGATAGTACTGCCCAGCACAAGTACTATCGTACTGTGGCATAGTTACATGTGGCAAAATGCACATGTACATGTTAACAGGACTGATTGGGATATGAGAGTGCTTCAGTGTAGGGGCTGCTAGCTGGGTGTGCCCGAACTGTAGCACTCTTGTGCCCCAGTGAGTCCCTCCGCAGCATGTTGAGCTGGGGTGGAGTAGCCCTAGGCGGGCAAGCTGACCCCTGGGGCCCACTGCTGGCTGGGGCTGCTCAGTATACTGTGGTCCTGGGCACAAGTGCAAATTCTCTGCCTGGGAGCGAGACATTCCTGCATGAACTGCACTACATTAATTGTATATATAGATTCACCCAGTTAGTGCTTACTGTCTAGAGTTAATGAACATATTTGGCATTGTGGATCACAATGCAGGAAACTTATAATCCTTTTAGAAGCAATGGACTAGAAGTTACTATGTTTTGGAGATGGAGGAAAATATCCTAACAAAACATTCCAGATTTGGTTGCTAGACTAAGAACAGTGACCGTAAATGCATTAGGCTGGGTGCCCCATTCAGTCCCAGGTTTAAATGAGGAAGTCAAGTGCTCTAGTTCTCCACTCTCTCACCTGCCCTGCCTTGCTGGAATTGTTTAACCTGGGAAAAGGCTGTCCAGGACCCTGATCAACTTCTTGTCCATTGTTAAGCAGTGCATCAGCATAGCACAAGGCATACTGGTCAATTTCATGGCCTCCGACCTTCCCAACAACCACACCCATGCCTCGCAGATATTGCCAGTTAATTTTCTGGATGGGTGCTCGGCCTTAGTCCAAGATCTGACCCTTTCAGTCCTCCATGTCTTTAAAAGTCCCAGTGGGCCCTCCCCAGTCCTCTAGGTGCCTTATCAGCCTCCAGCATCATACCTGGCCTCTGGGCTCCAGTCCATGTTGCTCCCACCTCAGCTTGGGGTCCTAATCCTAGTACCAACTCACCACTACTCCAGTCTCACCCCTCAAGCTCAGGATTCACCCCTCAAGGGTTCTGGTCATGTCCCTCATGGGTACAGGCATCACCTGTCTGGGATTCTGGTCTCACTTCTCATGGGCTCAGGACTCGCTCCACAAAGGCTATGGTCTTGTTTCTCTTTGGCTCAGGACTCACCCCTTTGAGGGCTCTGGTCTTGCCCATCATGAGCTCAGATTTCAGCTCTAGTCTTACACCTCTAGGTCTCAGGCATCCACACCTTGGCAGCCAAGTGTCTGTGCCTACAGCCGAACCCCATGCAGGGCTCTAGGTAATCACATGCCTCTCGGGCATCACTGGGATCTCCATACCACCCCTGCTAGTCCCAATGAAAACTACTGGCCTACTATGAACAAAAGAATAAACCTGTTGGCTGTAACACAAACTGCCCCACACTGGGTCCAAACATAAGTCTCAGCTCTTTGTCAGTGCAACCCAAACCTGCCCCTATCCTGGTCATTTTCCCCAGCAAGCCTCCTACGCTTTACTTGCAGAATCCCACAGCAGCTCAGGAGTCCATCTTGAAGTCCCCTACAGCCTCTCTGGTTAGGAGCTCTTTCTCTTGTATTCTCCAGAGTCAGGATCCCTCCACAGACTCAGTGCTGGACTTTTATATCCACTAAGCCACACTCCTGGGAGTTGTGTGCCTCCCTTCGGCCCACTGCAGGTGTCCTCAATTACGTTCCCAGGCTGGGCTAACTGCTGCAGCAGTATCCTTTTTCAGGCTGAGCTCAGTCCTGCAGTACTATTGCTGAGCTACCAGCACTGCAGTTATCACTCTGCTGCCCAGGCCATTCTGCCCTGTTGCCTTATTGATGAGCCACTTACTCTGCAATGGGTGCCTGCAGCTTATCAGCCCCTTATGGCCCAGGCTTTCCTGGTTCCTGGCAAGGAACTCCCTGCACCTTGGGCTCCCTGCAGCTTTTTGCCACCCTTGAAGTAAGAGGACATTTCTGGCTCCTTGTTACAGTTAGATACAAGCAAATTTAGATCCTGATCCCATGAAATGGTGATTTTCTTTTATTTCCTTGCTGAATTATGAAAAAAATAAATGAAATAAAGAATTGGTGTTGGGAATGAGTAGTGGTGTAAGGATTTTTGATACCCTCCCTTGTAAGGGCATGCTCAGACTCTTGAGGCAACACCCAATTAGCACACTGTTTTTACTACCCCATCCAGTTTGCTCCTGAAGGCACTGACTGTGCTACCTAGCTGATTATGCTGGCCCTGTTGGAAACCTAAGGAAGGTGTGCTTTTGGAATTAAGTTGTGTGTGTTACAAGATTATATATATTGGTCCAATATTTATTTCAGATGAGTAAATATATGGGAAAGCATAGATAGAGGATACTGTAGTTTCCCAAGTACACTTGTAGACAACTCAGCTTCTGCCCAGTGACTTGTAGAGAATTCCAAACCAGTAAGCTGACTTAAAAAAGTAAGTCTCATGTGAAACTGAAATAAAAAAAATACGGTGGTCCTACTATATCTTGACAGATTCCTGAAGCTTGATGTTAAGTCCCAGAGTTGGATAGAATGAAATTCTGGCCCTTTGGAAATTATTCTGATTTAACAGTGACAGCAACCAAGCTAAAGTTTTATTGTTCCTGGAAAGACTCACATTATATTTATCAAACTTACATACTGAAAAGAGATATGAAAGCAAGATAACCAGCAGGCACATTAGCAGAGTCCTCTGCTAAAAAGGGAACAGACTGTCCTCCTACTTCTCCTCCTCTCCACCTTGGTAGGGTAAACAGTGTTTCTTCATATTAGTCAGTGCATTGGGAACATCCAATAATCCTTAACCACTATAGTTAATATCACATCTTTCCTTCTCCAGTCTCGCAAACTTTACTTTTATGAAGTTTAGAATAAGCTGTGGGGAATACGCTTATAGGTCCTTATATGGATGTAATATAAAGAATTTGTTAGTAAATCTCACAGTTCAGTACACTTCAGACTAGACATGGTAAAGAGTGAAAATACTGCCATTTTACTTAAAAAGGCACATCATCTGATGTGCTTACCAATTTCAGAGAGACCCAGTAACCCATACATTTATTTAATACTGTATTTATCCAAATTCAAGATGACTTCTGTATTTAAGACAACCTTCCAATTATTAGATTATAGGCAAGGAAAATTATAAATTTGTTTAATTTTTCATGTCTAGATTCTAGTAACTGGAAGTTCCTCTTAAATTCCATTCCCATCCCCATTTCCCCATCACCACTGCCAAGAGGAAAGTAGTGGCAGGAAAACAATGGCTAAGGGGCAGGCAGTCTGCCCCATGCCTCATGTCACCATCTTGCTACTTGCCCTCTGCTGTGCCTGCCTTCCTCTCCTGTCATTTGTCCCCCTCTGGTGCTTTTCTCACCCCTACCTGCTTGCCTTTGCAGCTACTCCGGTTCTGGATCTATCAGGGGCACAGAGTATCTGGCCAAGTCAGGCAGTAGCATTGACTCTGGCTTCAGCCCTCAGCCTGGAGTGGGGGCACCTTCCCTGATGCTCTGCATACCTCTCTTCCCCATGCTCCTCCCCAGTGCTCTGTGCTTCCTCATGATTCCCCTGCTCAGTACACCCCTTCCCTCTGCTCCTTTCCCTCTGTAACACCCGTCACCTGTACCCTTTCTGTCTACTGTGTGTCCCTTCCCTGTGCTCCCCCCAGCACTGCACACCCTGTTCCCCTGAGATCTCCCCTATACTGGTACCCCCTTGCCCCATGCTCCCCCTATTCCATGTACCCTCTGCCTGCTGCATGAACCACCCTGGCCTTGTCCAGGGTCACAGTGGTTGTTTGTTTCACTTGTACCCAAATCCAAGATTTGTTTCCCTGATCCTGAATAGGGAGGAGGAACTTGTCTTAAATTTGAGTAAATACAGTACTTACTGAACATGGCAGGATCTTTCGCTTAGTCTATCAATTATTTCTACAGTAACCTGGAAAACATGTATCATGTTTTAAGTAACATTTGCACTAATACTAAAGAAAAAATGCTCATCAAATACTGTATGAAAATTATATTCAAGATCTTTGGCTTTAAATGTCAAGTCTCAGTAACCCAAGAGAACCTCCTGAAGTTGAGCAGCATTTGCTACTACAATGGAGACAAATCAGGATGAATTAAAAATGGGATATTTAAACCTCACCCCTTTCATTTTCAAGTACTATTGACATAAGTGGTTTTTTAAAAAAAGTTCCTGTATGGTAGTCTATACAGGCACATCCTGTCTGTTACTTTTAACACAGTTTTTTGTGTGTGAATTATACCTACTCTGGCTGACCGGCTACTCTATAATATAATGGATGTAGTCAAAAGGCTGCCTAAGGTAGAATACTTTATTAGGTCATTTAATATATCAGCAGCGTCTTGTTCCTGGGTTAATCACTGGGCTGAACCCTTAGCTTGCATTTAAAATTTGGGTACAGCCATAAAAATGCCTCAGGAAAAATGACATCTTAGTATTCCCCACTTACTCTCTTCCAATGACTTTCACATCAAATTTACTCAGTTTACAAGTCACAACTTGATTTCCCCAGCTGTCAAAACATGAAGCTCAACCCAACATCAAAAAACAATCAAGCTGTGGTCTCTCTCGTGCTCTTTCAATCTTCACATCACTAGCACCAACAAGGATTCTGGAACCATAACTTAACTGGTAATTTTTTTTTTTTGATGATGGAGGAGGCAGAATAAAATATATACTGCTTTCTCATGGGCATTTCAAAACTGCACTACAGACTGTATTAATTTGCATTTTCTGTAACTATCTGTGGAGTCATGTGGTATCAAAAGGGCTTCATCTTTTTTTCCTTGATCTTTAATCTCCTGCTTTCCTATGTGAAATGATTCTTAGGCACCTTAGGATTTGGGGCTAGTCTGGCAAACTCCTATGGAACTCAGGAAGTCTGATTCTCATCTCCTATTGCTGCAAGTCAGGAATTAATCCACTGAAGCTAATAAAGCTGCAGCAGTATAAACACTGAAACTGGTATGGTGAACAGAATCAGACCCTTTGGAAATTTATGAATGGGAAAATAACCCCATCAAGTCAAGTCATCCATCACCTCAAAATTTTGGATGAAGTGAATTTAAAAACATTAAACTGTAGAATACAGAGAGAATCAATATTTTGAACATGTAGTAATACTCAGTAATAAGTCAAAATATACCAGTAGTTACTGATATCTGAATTACTGTCATTAGACTCTACACTAAAAGTATAAAAAAATACCGGGTTATTTCTGTATACAGTAACAATTGTCAAATGATTATTTTATAATACCGACTACTTATACCAAAGCTAAATGTATGGACCCTACCTAGGTAAAGCAAGCAGAATTTGGCTAGGTATCTCATACCAATAAATTGTATACTAACTTTCAGGACTATAATCTAGGGAACAAAGTGAACTACAATATATTAAATGTAAGATAAATTTTTTGGAAATATGTCCCTAAATGTGTGAAGCTTAATCTACTGTAATAACATTTCTTGCAGAAAAAAGACATGCATTGTTGTCTAGAAGCTTCAATATTTATCTCTCTGTTCAACTATTATATATTGAATTATGGTCTCTGTGTTTTATATCAGGCTTCTAATCTGGAGGTTTAAATCAACATTTCAAGTTGTTAAATACACTTGGAAAAACTTTTATACTGATAAGTGTATCACAGCAAAACAACCTGATTCTTTGGTTGCACAATGAGCCTTAGAAACTTGGGAAATGCTACAACAGAATGGTCCATTAAATCTTGTAGCCTTCATTAATGGGGCCATTTCTGAATGTTTTATAGGCATGTGAAAACTCATTGAGACACCAAATAGTCGTTGTACAGTATGCCAAGAAACTTTTGAGAGAGTGTGGGCAAGCGAAACAAGAAACTGAAAAGCAAACTTATTACAAGCGTAAAAAACTTATATTTAGAATTAGATTTTCTAACAGTGTGAAGTCCAGCCAGTTTTATTTTCTGAAGTGTCCTCTATACCAGGGGTTTTCAACCTTTTAATAAGTGTACCTCTAGCAGCCAGATGTGGAATGGTGGGAAGGGGGTGGCATGTGGCCAGACACGGAGCAGGGGCTGGGGGCGGGGGTGTGGCACACAGCCAGATGTGTTGCTGTGGCAGGATGCGGTGGTTGTGGCAGTGGCTGCTTCTCCCTCCCCTGCCTCTGGGCCTCCTGGGAGGCGGCAGCATGGGGTGGTGGGTGGCAGCACTCTGTCCCAACCTGCCCATGCATACCCCCTAGGGCCTTCCCACGTACCCCCGGGGGTACATATGCCCCTGGTTGACAACCCCTGCTCTATACAATGAGAGGAAAAGTCTTCCCATTATCTATGCAAATCCAATCCTCATTACATGGAAGTAAAGGGAGTTTTGCTCGTCATTGCAACAAAAAAGATTGGGCCATCATAATTTAAGGGGAATTAATATTGTTTCCTCCTTTTTTATGCACACTGCTTAATCCAGAAAACCAATTGGTTGTTTTTTTTAAGAAGTGTGTAATCCAAATTATTCTTTATAGTAGTTCATTAATAACACTTAACACCTCTTCCCTTCAAAGTGTTTTGCAAAACATATTTCTGATTCAGTCCTCCCCTGGAGAGCTGCAGGAATATTTCAGTTCTAGAAAAGAATAGGTAGACTGCATCCCCATGAGCAGAAACATGTGTCCCCCCTTAGGACAAATAGCAGCGGCACATATTTGTACTGCTGCTAGTTGTCTCTGGGTACGTCCCTGCATGTGCACTCTGGCATGCATCAAATTGACCTGGGTGGGGTAGAAGATGTGAGCTGGCCCCAGCAGCCTTACCTGGGGTCCTGAGGGCCAGGCTGTAGTTTCAGATGCTGCACGTTGCTGCAACCACATGCACCACCCTGCTTTTTTTCTGGTGTGGGTTTTTTAGATACCAGGATTTCCTGGTATCCAATTTTGCCTCCACATTGCAAGTAATTTCTAATTTTGCTGCCATACAGGAAATAAATCCTTTGAAGCTAATAAAGCTGTAGCAGTTTAAATACTAAAACTGGTATGATGAACAGAATCAGACCCACTGGAAACATATGGTGAAATAAGGAGCACAGGGAACAGAATCACAAATGCCCCATGCATTTCATGGTAACTCAGAATGCTTTGAGGTGCCACAAACTGCATGTTCCCACTTGTTGGGATGCACCTGGACATTTTCCACATCATCTTGTATGGAATTCCCAAAAGACAAGGACATCTTTAAACTGGAGGCAAAGGCCATAAGTACTCTCCCCAGGGAAGTCTGCCTTCTCATTTCTGGTGTTACATTGGCTAAGTCCAGGTTCATTTTCCTCTTCAGTAAGATGATGTAGCCTAGCTCCCTCCAAACAGAGTGAATTGTGCCTATTAGCTCCATTCTACACATGAAGATATCATGATGGAGAGCTATACTAAGATAATGCCAAAGCTAGGCATTGAACTCACAGTGGCTACATTCCTTTAAGAGAGCATGAGATGGGATCCTTTTAAGACTTTCTGATTTTTTATGTGTATGTACTGTAGTAGCAGGCAGAGGCACCAACCAGGGCCAATAGTAACAAACTGTTCCATAGAATGTAGTCTAAACATACACCATGCAGACAAAGGAAATCATAACCTTATTATACAAGTAGTGAATTGCCTGTCAAGAGTGACAGGGGGAGGGGAAGCTTGCTAGACCTAACCCTAACTGCCCCCTGAGCTGTTGCTGCCTCCCAGGAGTGTGGGGGGGGGAGGAGCGGGGCTGGGCAGAAGCTTGTCCCATCGTCCCCCTCATCCAGCATCCCATGACACCTCCAGGGAGCAGGGCCGGGGGAGCAGCTCCATTACCTCTATTCCCACCATGACTGTGGCACTCTGCTGTGCTGCCAATGCCTCCTGTTCATAACACTCTTGGGGCACTCTGATTGGTTGTTTCAGTAACCAGAGTGCTCCAAGAGAGTGTTATGGACAGACAGAGAGATGGACTAAGTCCTTTATTATATCTGAGTTTTGCCTGTGCCTGTATTCTTTGACATGCCAAAGATCCCCAAGGAAGTCTTTAAGAACGTTAGGAAGAAATCTTAAAAATTTTAAGTCTCAGTCCAGTGCCTAAAGTGAAAGACATTGGTGGTGAAGTCACTGACAAAGACACTTCCTGCTGGTGTTTTCTTTGTATTTAGATGTTTCTAAATTGATGCAAGTTAATTGTTTTTTAAATACATTCTAAAAATACTTCGAGAGGATCTACATGTTATTAACAAAACCTCAATATAGAGGTAACCCTAATCAGAGCATCCCTCTTCCCCACAGCATAATCTGCCCCCTCCCCAGCAGAAACAGAATTGTTAAATAATGTTTGGAGTTTAGCCATTACTGTTTAGAAACTAGAATCTGTTGAATATCTGCCAGTAAACAGTCTACAAAACAAAATGGCTAATTAGTAATTAAGTTTCTAGGAAAGATGTCTATCTCCAAGTAGAACATTTAGCACTTGTATCTGAAGCAGGAAGAATTCAGGATGAAGCATAATTTAAACTTTGACTTTTCTATATTAAATGAATCACAATTTAATATGGCAACAGGACAACAGCTGAACAAGAGACAATAACTGGACAATAATTCAAGACAACAAGAGCAGCAGGTGACCGACACAAAGGAAGATGGACACAGCACAGAAAGAATCCTCTAAAACAGGGGTGGGAAAAATATGGCCCAGGGGCCAGATTCTGCACGCCAGGCCATTCTGTCTGGCATGTGGGGCCCTTAAAAAAATTAGTAAATGAATATTTTTTGCTCCTGGCTGCCTGTCAAAGGAGAAGGGGCAGTAGGACCCAGCAGGAGCCCTCAGCAGGACTGAGCAGACAACCCCTGCCAAATCCCTAGCCATTTCATTCTTCCTACCCCTGCCCTGCTCTGGCACCATGTGGTTCCTGGCTGCATGCCGGACTGAGAAGCACAGGGCCCTGTTGGTGTGCGCGCGCATGTGTGTGTGTACACACACTACACAAATGCATGTAAATCAGGACAAAAATATTTTTTTAAAACCAAATTAATGAGTGCTGTAGATGTTTGCTTTTTAGAATATAATTTGGTATTTTTCTGGTTCTGAGATGGCAAAATCCCTTGCTTAAAGGAGTACTTCTGGGGGAAGGGGAAGGATTTCTGGTGGCAAAAATCAGGGGTTAGGGGGCAGGATGTCTGGTCACAAGATGGTGACTGGGGGGCGGGGCACCTTTCAAGGGGCAGGGCTACCCATGAGGCCCTCAACACTTTGCTGAAACTAAGTAAGCAGCCCTCCATCCTAAATAATTGCCCACCCTTGCTCTAAAAGATACACGGAAGAGCAGTCAGAAGCAGGAGAGGACGGTTATGGTAGGCAAGAAAAAACAAGATTTCAAGAGGAGAACAGCTGTGTCAAAGGCAGTTGGATGGATAAGGATGGATTACTTGTTCTGGGATATGGCCCAGAAGTAGTAAGTATAAACTTGGGGAAAGTGGATTAGAGAGCATCTAGGATGGAACTTGAGAAAAACTTCAGACAGCAATTGTACATGGTATATTCAGTGAACTTAGTGAGGAAACAGAGGAAGGAGATGGGTTAGTTTTGAGAAGCAGGTAAGATTTTAAGAGAAGAGATACCAAGTCATGCTTGTTTTATCAGGGAAAAGGATGAGATTAAAAGGTTAAACAGAAAAGTATGGGATACAGTTTGAGATGGGGTCACTGTGGCAAGAGGAGGTATCATAAGAATAGGGCAGACAACAAATATCTGTACCAGGAACAAAAAAGGGAAGGAGATATATGGTGGGAGGAGGGATGGGAAGGTCAAGCTAAAGGGAGAGGAAATGTCATTTTGTGTTTTAGTAATTACCTTTGAAAAAAGCAGCAAGTTCCTATTTAGAGATAGAAGGGGAGTCAAAGGTGGGCAAAAAGGTGGATACAGTTTATTTAAGTCGGGAAGTAGAGTTCTTTAGCTATGAAGATGACAAAGTTGAAGGAGGAAAGAGTAAATTTTTAGGGGCAGAAGTCAGTCTGGTAATGGGATCTTTATAAGAGAAGTTCTGAGGCCAAGATCAAGAACAGAGAAAGCAGATATAGTTAGCTAAGTTTGGGGCTTGGCAGGGAAGACCTTGTGATAGGATCCATTTGCCTGTACGTTTAGCAAGCAAGATCTTGTGATATTTCATGTGATGTCTTGAGAACATTGTTTTCCTGATTGTTGACCAGGCTTGTGGATTATATAAACTGTACAGAGATTCTATTTTAGGTATCTCATGGCTTCTATTACCGTACAATCTTTCTTGATTCTCACAACTCCTCAATGAAGTAGGGAAGTGCAATTTACAGATGGGGAACTGAAACACTGAGAAACTAACCAACTTGCCAAACCAGCAGTCTGTGGCAGAACACAGGTAGCCAAAGTCTGGAGCTGAAGCTGCAACCACTGGAACAGCATTGCTCTATCGCAGTGATCTGCGCTAAACCCAGCAAATGCTGGCAATATTTGCTACTGGTTAAAAAAAAACAGAAGCAGGGCATATATGATGAATCAAAATAAGTTATTACTTCAGTATTGATTCTTACTACCTTGATTTTAGAACCCCCAATTTAGTGGGGGACAGTCAGCTCATCATACTGCATTTGTACCAGCTGATGCAGCTCCTAAAAACTCTAGCCTAAATAAGAAGCCATCAATTCCCCATTTTCATGCAAAACTTATCACCATTATGTGCAAGTGCAACAGGACCTGAAGTAATTATGCTGTAGACCACATTAAGGTATTTGTGTATGAAGTGACTGTTACACCCATTGCCCTGAAGTATCAGGTCATACAGTGTCTATCAATCTAGATCTAGATGACTCTCTCTCTCTCTCTGTGCCTCCCACGCTCTCTGCCTCATATCAATTTAGTGGGAGTATAATTTCAGCTAGACATTCTGTCATAGCTTTCACTATTTTTTGATGACTACTTCTTACAAACAGGCAGGAAGTTTGAAATAATAGTGTCTGTGACAGAAATCTGGTACCTAAAGAATGCACTGAAGGGATAAAACTTGCTATTCTACATACTTGGTTGAAAAAGAAATAATGATTTTTGTTATACATTCCAAAAATGTTGATATTGTTTGAAGTATTTGGAGTGGACCCACCTTTGTCTTTTTTACTTTTGTTTGTACAATATTTCTGTCACTTTCCCCCCAAAAAATATTGCATTAAAAACATCAAAAAGAGATGTTTGTTGGTTGAAAACTAAGGTCTCGGCTAGCAGAGTTTAATAGAAACTTGAATAAAACTTAAAATATTTTTTTAAAAAAAAGAATTTGACAGCACTAAAAATACATTGATTTCTCAAGGAATAGAAGATGGAGTATGGTTCTTATCTCGTGCACACTATTGATCAGAAATAGCTCCAGTGAAGTCAGTGAATTTGTACAGGCATGGAATTGCTGAAAATGACATCAGAGTCAGGACTTGTGATTTAGTTTCTTATTAAGGATTTTTTAACAAAGCATTTCATTCTTCTCCCATTGAAGCCAGAACAAAACTTTCTTTGACATCAACTGGAAGATAATCAGGCTTTATAGTTGATGAAAGCTGCAGTCCATTTGGCTTGGGGATATTTCAGAACCCATAGAATTTATCTCCTAATAAACCCATGCTTCATGAGTGTGGAGTCTTTTTATGAACCTTATGCCTTAACTTGCTCAGAATCTGCATGCACCTTTTGACTGATAAATATATGTCCTGCTGTTACATGCTTATGGAATAACAACTTTCTATATTTACCTGAATCTCAAAAGCACTAGAGGACTGTGCGTGTGTTCATTGCAAGCATGATCTATCTATCTATCAATCATCTTTCAGGCTTAAAGTATTCCACAGATCTGTACACAGGAACCACACACAGCTAGCTAGCATGGTGACTGTAAATGTTGCATGTCAGCTGCACTGAATTCAAAGAGAACCCATACATGCCTAGATTGTAGATTTGGGGGGCCGGGCAGCTAAAATAGGGATCATTAGCAGAACCTTAGCCTTAACATCTACTTATAAGTACTATTCAGGGGATCTTAAAACTTTTGTCTAGGCAGCTGCTGATATGGGAAGAAAGAAGTTTGTAGACCAAAAATACCACCTGGTCCCAGAATTCTGGCAGAAAACGTGAGACCTGGTGCCCACTTACCTAGGGAAAGCTCTTTACAAACCCTGTACTATTTCTATCACCCCATCTCAGGCATGTCCTTTCATTAAACAGAATCTAGAAGTAGATAAATCCTAGTAGGTCATCTCATTAATCCCGCCACTAATGCAGGATTTCCCCCTACAGTCTGCCTGAACATTTTTTTCTTCTAAGTTTAGTTCTAAATGATTCAAAGCAAAAGGACATATTTCCCCTTGGGAGATAAGTCTACAATTTAATGATCCTTCCCATTAGGGAAATTTTCCAAGCACTTCTGGAATTTCTTTGTGCATGCGTGTATGTGCATGTGTTCCTTTTCAACAGAACCAAGATGGTTGTTGTTATCTTAAATGATACAAATAACTCACAGTAACTGAAGTACTTAAATTATGAGAGACAGATTTGGTTTATTCATTTGGTCCTTACATTGCCCAAAGGGCTCTTATTTTAGCCACCCAGCTTCCTTGATCTTAATATTTCTTTCACTTAACCAACTTGATATTATATATATTTTTCATCTGGTACGAAATTAGACAGACCAGAAGTGATACCTTTTGCCAATTCATCTTCACTTACACTTTCTTCATTCAGCCTGTCAGACACTACTGGGGAACGGAGACAAAGCTAGAGCATGACAAATAGGCCTTGTGATTGTTTTCAACATGCCACAAAAAAGTAGGACAAAATATCTTAATGTTTTCCTCTCTCCCTTCATCCTTCATTCAGCAGAGATTTGCTGTCATTTATAAAGGTCACTGGCCTATGAAGCATCAGAGAAAGTGAAAAACTTTTTCTGTTCCTCCATGTATGCATTTAAGTAGCACTGGTAATGCAATGTCTGTAAAACTAAGGTTGCAACTACAGCTTGTCAAGATCACTTTAGTGGAGAGGATTTCAGCAAACTATCTTCAGCCTAATTACATATGTCCAGACAGAGCTTTCCCTGTAAGCCAAACAAAACAGCAGATTAATATAAAACATGCTCAAAACTAGCTATAACCCTGGCAGTTTATTCCAAAGCTTTTGGAAGATTTTTAAACATATTAATTTTGCCCAGTGCAGTCAGACCCACCAACAGCCAGGGGAATCACTGATCTGGTACAGAAGTTCAACTCCCTGATCTAACCTAAATTGTCTAAGTTTGAGTGCACATCGATCCAGGTCTATCTTAGACTGGGTTCTGCCATATTTAAACCAATCTATGGGCATTTTTACACATGCTCTGGGAGCGTGTGTGTGTGGGGGTGCTTTGCTTAGAGTGGCTCTGAGAGTCATTCTAATTCAAGCACCCAGAGTGTCTCACATATCAGCACTTCTGCACTTCAAAATAGTGGTGGGGGTGCTTAATCTAAAGCTCATTGAGTGAGCTTTAGATAAAGTGCCTGTTTGCCATTTTGAAGTGTGAGGACACTAATACATGAGATATGGAGGTTGCCTGGAGCATGGTAATTACCATGCTCTAGCCGACTCAATTAATTGAGTCTGCTCTGGCATGCTACAATTACAGTAAGCCAGAGCAGCCTCTAGGCTATTATACAGGCACCTTAGGTGTGACGAACTTCTGTACTGTTAGGTATTTAGACTGGCTTTCAAGCACTTACGCCAGTAAAAGTGTAATGTCTATATCTGGCCACTTAAATCTCACTTTAGCAGCACAAAAGTATTGTACTGGCATTCTAGACATAGAGTTGATTGAAAAATACCATTTGACCTGTTGTCATGGAAAAAAAATCAGATAATTTTGATAAAATCAAGTTTTACGTGAATGATGTGGGAAATTGTGATTGAATATTTAAAAACTAAAACATTTTTATTTCGAAAGCCACCAAAGTAACTCAAAAGGGGTGCCTATAGACATGCTCTAATGTGTTCTAATTTGATTGCGTCAGAGCAGATTAATTGAGTCTGCTGGATAATTCTAATTAGAATGCTCCAGCATGCCTTATCATCATGTGTATTAAACATTCAATATTTCAGAATGACATTGGGGGCGCTTTAACTAAAACTCATCAACTGATGTGTTAAAGTGCCACATCAGCATTTTGAAATGCAGGATGCCTAATACATATGACAGCAAGGCATTTTAATTAATGATGGGTAGATGGTTTGGGACCTATAAAAAATGTAGAATACTACAACTGACCACCTAATTCTTGCAAATTAAACTTGTTTCCTTTATTAGATTCTCTGAGTTTCCAAAAAAAAAGAATCACAACAAGAAAGCACAAACCCTTCCTTTATCCTGAATTTGTCTAGCTTCCGTATATAGCCATTGGCTCTTGTCATATCTCTACTAGCCTGAAAAGCCCCCTTTTCTAAAATTTTCTGTTTACTCTGTATCTATGTCTAGACCATGCTGATGTCACCCTTAACCTTTTCATGCAACCTTTAACCATTTATAGCATCAGACAAAGTAGACTGTAGTCTAGAAAAGCTCATGTCTCTTGGAACAAGTTAGTCTTTACCCTGCCTCCTGCCTACCTTTTTTTTTTTTTTATTATGTTGAACACAAATTTGCTCCTGAAGTGGCCCTTATAAACCAAGTTTTTGAGATGACTGGCTCTGTGGATGCCAGGAAGAGAAGTCGATATGATATAACTTGGCTTTAGCAAGACTTTTGGTATGGTCTCCCACAATATTCTTGCAAGCAAGCTAAGGAATTATGGGCTGAATGAATGGGCTGTAAGGTGGATCATCAGGATCAGAAGGTAGTAGTCAATGGCTCAATGTCTAGTTGGCAGCCAGTGTAAAATGGAGTGCCCCAGTGGCTGGTCTTATTCAATATTTTCAATCACCTGGAAGATGGGATGGAGTGCACCCTTAGCAAGTTCATGGATGACACCAAGCTGGGGGACAATAGTAGATATGATGGAGGGTAGGGATAGGATTCAGACAGACCTTGACAAATTGGAGGACTGCACCAAAAGAAACCATGAGGAGCATCTTTTCAGACAGGCTTACTAACCTAATGAGGAGGGCTTTAAAACTAGGTTTGCTGAGGGATGGAGACCAAAGCCCTGAGGTAATTAGGGAAGTGGGAGACCTGGAGGAAGTGCAAGCATGAGGGGGCAACAGGGGAGGTGCTCTCATAAGTCCTGAGAAATCAGGGTAATCGACTAGTTACTTAACATGCCTGTACACAAATGTACAGAGCCTGGGAAACAAGCAGGAAGAATTGGAAATCCTTGCACAGTCACAGAAGTATGACATGACTGGGATAACAGAGACTCAGTGGGATAGCTCACATGGCTACTGAACTGGGTACAAACTGTTCAGGAACAACAGAGGGAGAAGGGGAGGAGGAGTTGCACTATATGTAAAAGCGCCATATGATTGCTCAGAATTCCAGTATGAAACTGGAGATAGCCCTGTTGAGAGTCTCTGGGTTAGGGTCAGAAGAGAGAGGAACAAGGGTGATGTCATGGTGGGTGTCTGCTATAGACCACTAGACCAAACAGAAGTGATGGATGAGACTTTCGTCAAACAGCTTAACGGAAGCTTCCCAGTCACAAGCTCTGGTTCTCATGGGGGACTTCAATCACCCTAACGTCTGCTGGAAGGACAAAACAGCAATGCTCAGGCAATCCAGGATTTTTTTGGAGAGTGCTGGGGACAACTTCATTGTGCATGTGCTGGAGCAGCCAACTAGGGGCCATGCTCTTCTTGACCTGATGCTCACAAACAGGGAAGAATTGGTGGGGAATGTAGTAGTAGATGGCAACTTGATCAGCAGCGACCACAAGATGATTGAGTTCAGGATCCTGAGGAAAGAAAGGATGGAAAGCAGCACAGTAAGGACCATGGATTTCAGAAAAAGCAGACTTCAACTGACTCAGGGAGCTCATGGGTAGGATTCTCTGGGAAGCCAATCTGAGGGGGAAAGAAGTCCAAGAGAACTGGCTATACATGGAGGAAGCCTTACTGAAAGTGCAGGAACAAACCATCCCAATGCACAGGGAGTTTAGTAAGTGGCAGAAGACCTGCTTGGCTTAGCAGGGAACTTTTCTGTAATCTAAATCAGAAAAAGGAGGCTTATAAAAAGTGGAAATTCGGACAAATTAATAGGAAGGAGTATAAGAGTATTGCTCGGGCATGCAGAGATGAAGTCAGGAAGGCCAAAGTGCAATTGGACTTCCAGCTAGCAAGAGACATGAAGGGTAACAACAATGGTTTCTACAAGTATGTCAGTAGCAAAAGGAGGATCAGAGAGAGTGTGGGTCCTTTATTGAATGGAGGGGGCAACCTTGTGAGAGAGGATGCAGAAAAGGCTGAAGTGCTCAATGCCTTCTTCATCTCAGTCTTCACAGGCAAGGTCAGCTCCCACACTACTGCACTGGGCAGCACATATTGGGAAGGATGTAAGCAGCCAACAGTGGTGAAAGAACAGGTTAGGGGCTACTTAGAAAACCCAGATGTATACAAGTCCATAGGGCTGGACAGGGAACACTCAAGGATGCTGAGACAGTTGGAGGTTTTTATGACCTGGGTAGACAAAGCCTTGGCTGGGGTGATCTAGGTGGGGATGATGTTCCTTTGAGTAGGGGGTTGGACTACATGACCTCCTAAGGTCCCTCCCAACCCTAATTTTCTATGATTCTGGGCATGTCTATGTGTGCAATTAATATGACTGAATACTATTGGGAAGCCATTTAATATTTACTCATCCCAAAGTTTTTACAAAATATGTATTTTATCTATTTGGATACCTAAGGTATTATCATAACTGACATTTGAATATCACTCATTTGAAACCAAACAATATATCACACAACCAATTATATACTTAGCAACCAGACAGATTAACAAGGGCTGAGACTATTTACCTGAACTATATTTCTTTAGAAAACTACAAAATTTTTTGCCAATGGAATATTTCTCTTTCATCAGCTTTACTCCTGATTCTCTCTTCTATGAATGTGATCAGAATCAGACCTAAGTAAATTTATCAATAAATTCTTACTATGTTTTTATGGACTTCTTAGGAAGATAAAACTAGAGAAAATCCACACTGTCTGTCTCTATTTCACCTCAAAAATGTAGAAAATTAGCACAAGTTAGAACAGAAGAAGAATATTCATCATATTTTTAAGATGACCCCCATCAGGTGGGACATTTGAATGTATGTAGAATACCTGCTGAGTTTGTTCATAGAATCATACTTGATATGTTTTGGGTATGTGGCAAGAAACAGTGAACTGCTTTAGCCAGTTTCAGGAAATATGAAGTGGTGGATCACTCTCAAAGAACGTCATCAACAAAGTTATATTTACGTCACATAATTTCTTTTTGCACAAACAAGTAAATACAGTGGGGAAGGAAGATGAATGGTTGGAGGCTCCCTCAAAGAAACCGTTGAGGAACATTTCTTGTTTTTCCCCATGTTGTGTGAGAAATGACCCCCCCACCACCAAAAAAAGAAGAAATTATTTCTAATATGGGCATTTCTCTCTCAGCCCCAAACCAGTTTCATTCAGACTGAACTAAACTCAGCATTTTTATGGCAAGGGAAGAAAAAGGATAGATGGAGAAAATATAACAAAAATACTGAAGTGGCTTAGAAAGTATAGGTACCAAAATATTTGCTTTCATACCAAATAAATGTTTGTTTTTTTAAAAACAAAAAACTCAGAGGCAGCTCTGTATGTAGGACTGGGTGGAGCATATTACGGCATTTGTCAGCCAGTGAAGCTAAGGCCAGGGCACTGTGCAGAAGTATCAAACTTGCAGACGTTTACAGGGTGAGACAAAAGGATACATCTACACTGCACAATTCAGAGCAGTGCACTGACTTAGCCCTAAGTAAGTTAGCTTGCATACCAGAAGCAGTAAAACTAAGTTAGCGCAGAGCACTTGTGGAAAGGATATACTATCTTGGGTACAGCTCCACTCTATGCAGCTGTAGCATTTTTATTACTCAAGCTAACTTGGGTGTCTCTGCAATTGGTTGCACATTTATTTAATGCGGTTGTTAGGCAATCCAGAATAGTGGACTGGATCCTTCAGAAAAAAAAAAGATGCCCATTTACACCCCAGAATACCTGTTATTGACAGCCCTGATGAATTGTTTAAAAACAGCATGAGATATTTTTGGACAGGACCGACTCTCAGAACTGTCTTTTTGAAATGTTCCTAGTCTTTCCACCGCCTTCCAATACACAGGTCATAAGCCCTACTTGGAAATGAAAATTTTAGCTATCAAAACAGTCGACTTTCTGGTTCATCACAATTTCATAGGTACAGAGATCCTTAAACAAAGTGGCACCCATCAACACACGACTAGAATAGATATAATACAGGTCACCCAGGATATACCATGGGCCATCTTCATCCCTGCATAGAGGGGCTACCTACGTTCATATATAGTGAGGAAAAAAAATCATGGTTGTATTCCAGAGGATTTACTTTTGGAAGCTTTCATTTACATACAGCAGGTCCTTGGGCTCATAGGAAGACAGAGAAACAAACATATAGAAAATGGAAAGCACTGAGATTGATCCTCCTCAGAGCCAAACAAGGGTGAGGCCACTGAACAGAAGAACTTCATGCTAGGCTAGACGCTCACAGTGGAACAGCAGGGGTGCAGCTGCACAAGACATTTACTGTGGAGCTGACTAATTAGTTCCACAAGAAAAGTTGCAGCATCTACACATGTGCCCCTATTAGGAGAAATACTACCCTGCTGTGGATTTTTTTTTGTGCACAGCAGCGCATGTGTAGATGCTGACCTGGCTGGCTGGGGCACGCCAGTGCCTCAGTGCAGTATCTGCCTGCCATGTAGCCCACACTGAAGCACCCTTGCTTTCCAGCCAGCCTCTGCACAGCACATTGAGCCCAGTCAGAGCATCCCTGGGCTGGCAGGCTGACCCCGAGGGCCTCCTGCCAGCCAGGGCTGCTCTGACTGGGCTCCACGTGCTGCACATGAATAAACTCTGGAGTTTATTGGTCTAGAGTTAACTGCTCCTGGGAGTGCCAGTTGAACATATGGCTGGGAACAATTAACTCTAGAGCAGTCAACTCCAGAGTTTATTCATCTGCACTAACTGCACATGTAGATGCACTCTAGGAGAAGAAAACAAATACTATCTCATGCTCCTTTGTGGAGTTCAGTGGGATAAAACACTTTTATACAGTGAGTCTTATGTTAGGGGTATTCCCAAATGGACAAGGAACCTACTTTTCCAGTTGGCTTAGCACTCTTAATTGATTCTTGAAAAACCAAGCGTTAAGTGAAACGAGCATTAAGTGAAATAGAAAGAATTTGATGACCCAATATGGTGACCGCAATTTTTTTAATGACCCAAGATGGTGACTGCGAGCATTATAATGAAACTTGCTGAGTTCTAAGTGAAATCATATATCAATTTAAAATGAGTGTTAAACGGGGGTTGCCTGTATGGAGTAGAAACAGGGAGCTGTCCAGTTTTTATGGCACTATGAATACACCAAATATCTATTCCATCCTCAGGAAAGCACTCAGATCTACAGTCAGAGTCCAGGTTCTCATCTCAGGAGTTGCCTTTAATTAAAAAAGAAAAAAAACAAACCCCAATAAACATCCTCTGCCTAAAATTCATCACTGAGCTCCATCTAGTATATTCCCTTCAGAGACTTCCCCATCATTATTTTGTTTACGCCAACAAGACTTTTCTACTTTCTCCATTTTCACAACTCCTTCTGAGTTGGAGGTAAATGGATTCATGTGGCAGCATGACACAGAAGGAATTATCCTGAAAAATAATACAGGGTTTGATCATCTCAGCCCGAGGTGTGTTACTAAAAGAGCCATGTATTTTTGGACATATAACAGGCACGAAGTAGTAAAAATGGCACAGCACACAGGAAGACCGAGCATCTACAGCTTATACTCCTTCTACAGTGAAATATTCACTAACTCTAGCCTTAATCCTGGAAACATGTATATACATCCTTAACACGAAGATTAAATTTAGAGTCTACTCACATGCACAACTGTTCGCAGGATCAAGGACTTTATGGGAGATTTTTTTATATCCATAATACAGAGTAGGGATAGAATTTATTATTGGAATAGATTTTTTTCCCCTGTGCTTATGGTGGCAAACTCTAACCATCTTTCACAGCACACTGTAAGGTCTACCCTTGCCTTTGATGGTTCTGAAATTTCTAATGTATTAAAACTTGACCTTACTACGATAAACTGACATTGTTTCAATATAGACATTTTAGTTTCAAATTTTAACAAGAGGCAATTTTCTGAACAGAAAAATAGCTTGGCAAAATTTAAAAACAACGACAGTTATGTAGGAAGAGAATGTTATTTAAGCTGCGTTGACATTTCTGCACCTCACCTGAATTTATCTCGAGGAGACTAGCAACAAACTAAGAGTCTGAGTACACTTGACATACATCATCATTCACAGTAATGCAGGAAAAGATAAAGCCTGGGATAATTTAAGGCCATTTAAACCAGTGATGCTTGAGATTATCTGAAGATCTTCTTAACTTGCCCAGCAGTAGCTGAATGAGACAGTAGGTGTAATGCAATGCCCACATTTTTAACCAGAAAAGTGCTCATCTTCCTTGGTATTTTTCTTAAAAACTCCCATCACAGCAGTACACCTCTGCAAATGGTAGCAACAATGGGAAAGTTAGTATAAACTGGTCACTAGTATTTTTACTGCTGGCTTACAGCTGTCTGGAACCTGCTGTTATGGTTCAGTGGTAGAATCCTTATTGGTCAGGCAGGATACCTGGGTTCGGTTCCCAGATGCATATATAACTGCAGCCATTGAGGCCCTGAGCATCTGAACTTGGTTTGGCCTTAGCATATTGTCTCAGGATGCAGAGAGAAGTGCAGCTCCCCATTGCAACTGAGAATGCTTTGCAGGAAGTGCTGAGTTACAACGATCCCCCAGACCAAAAAGAAGTTCACTGCTGGTTGCGGGAGGAGGGGAATCTAGCTGCTGGCTGTCGCTTACAACTACAGGCTTTCCCTAGCAATGCCCCCTCCTCTCTGCGAGGCTGCAGAGTTTCAGAATGGAAGGGGGTGAAGGGAGGAGAGGGAGCTTGTTCTAGAGGTTCCTCAGTCAGCCATGGAGGGTGGGATGGGTTAAATGGAGCCCCCCCACCTTCGGGGGGCTCCAATACACCAGGCCCACCCTCCAGCAGAGGCTGAAAACCCCCAGACCAAATCCATTCACGCCCTTCCCACCCTCCCATTCTGAAAAGAGCTCAAGCCTGGCAGGCAGCGCAGAAAGAAGTTACAGAAGACAGTTAGGTGCCAAATTTCACAATAGGAATTAGACATCTCAATACCTTTGAAAATTTCTGGTAAGCTAAAAGGTTAGTAAGTTTGTTTCTAGTGGAATAGAGGGACTAAGTGGCTAGGTGTATAGTAATTCTAGTATTCTTGAAATGTGTTCATACCTATTATAAATGTGATTTGCTCTCAAAGGAAAATGGAATAACTTTGTTGATACAAAAAAGTAGTATCTGAGAAAGAGAAACATTAAGACACTGTAAAAGTAAAAATCTAATCCCCAGATGTTTATACTTTGCCTACATTTCTGGTGACATTTTGAGAGTGATATTTCTGTTCCTATAACACTGCAATCATTTTTAAAATCATAGGAATATAGAAAATTAAGGTTGGAAAGGACCTCAGGAGGTCATCTAGTCCAACCTCCATCTCAAAAACAGGACTATCACCAACTAGATCATTTCAGCCAGGACTTTGTTGAACCAGGCCTTAAAACCTCCCAGGATGGAGATTCTACCACCTCTCTCGGTAACCTGTTCCAGTGCTTCACCACCCTTCTAGTGAGAAATGTTTTCCTAATATCCAAGCTAAACTTCTCTTGCTGCAGCTTGTGACCACTGCTCCTTGTCCTGTCACCTGCTGTCACTAAGAACAGTCTAGCTCCATCCGCTCTGGACCCCTCCTTCAGGTAGTTGAAGGCTGCTATTAAATCCCCTCTCAGTCTTCTCTTCTGTAGAATAAATAAGCCCGGTTCCCTCAGCCTCTCCTTAGCAGACATGTGCCCCAGCCCTCTAACCATTTTCATTGCTCAACTTGTGCCCACATGGGGAGCAAGGCTGAAGAAAAAGCATATATTCTGCAGAAATACCTTGCATACACTAGGCATAAACAGTAAAATCTGTTTTATTTTGAAATATGCGTTTCATAGTATTATTTACTTTTAACGTTTCAAAGCTTGGCTAATTTCAGGGTGCTTTGGAGAAAGCAACAGACTTATTATTACATTTTAAAGTGTCTCATATGCCTTCCATGTATAAAATAAGTGATTAGCAACACTTTATTTTGCATTCAATTTAGCTGTGGCCATGGGCACATTACATACCGAAAGAACATGTTGTGCACTAACAGCAATTTTTGAAGGCTGTTTGAATCTTTTGGTTGAATCTAACCCAGCATGTTTTTATTGTACTTTTTAAAAAATGCATAAATGAAGGAGTGTCTATCCAGTGTTATGGGCATCCCTGAAAGTCTTTTGGAAATACAGTGAGGATAAAATATTCTAAAGCACTTCAGTGATTTAAAAACTAAATGTCATCTTTGAAAGTGACTGAGGGCTTTGTTACACATTATGTTTAGTTGCCTTAGGGAGCTCCAAACCCCTGGACTGTCCACACATTAAGATGTATAAACTAGTTTTAAGCACCCTTTAGGTATCTTAAAAGTTACACCACTTATTTTTGATCCATATTATCCAGCTTGTGTTCCATGAATGTGTGGCTACTCACCAGAGATATGCTGCCCAAGTTGCAGTCCCCCAGCATCCCAGGAATGAAGTGTCCCCTTCGCCTGTCTTTCTGTTTTGTGGGGACAACTCACAGCTGTAGCTCCCAGTCAGGCCCCTGTTCACCAGCCCAGTAGTGGAAAGTCACAGCTGCACAGGTCAGGGACAGTCAGAGAAGGCTTTTAGCCTGAATGTGCATCTACTGCAAACTCCAAATAACACTAACAAAAAAAATCAACATTTGAGAAGCGTAAAGTGTAATGTTGAAAAACGGTCCTTAGGCACCCGGCAGACTAAATTCCAGTGGCACTAGCACCAATTACTTCCTAATTATCTTCTTATAACAAGAATAAAAAAGTCTTATAATTTCTGAATGACCCACTACCTGAGTGAAATCAACTAACCTTGTAACAACTTGATTGCCCCAAGATCCAGTTGCCCCACCCACATAGTTCCCCTTGGAGGCCCACACCACCTCTAACTAGCCCGACCCATCACCTACATCTTCACAGACATGTGGGGAAAGATGGGCTTTGCAGCACAACTTGAAGACAGCACCCAAACAGAAGTGCCCTAGAAATAGGGTCTGCAATCTTTGAAATGCCCTAACATGGAACACCTGTCCATCTGGCCTTTCTTTTACCAGTGGGACAACAGCTTAGCCACCTCTACTGGTCATGTATAGCAGAATATAGAGGGAGAAGAGTATCTTCAAATGTTAATTAACAATAAAATATGAAGTATCTTCTCCCAGACTTGCTTTCAACCTATATCATTGACTTTAATGGTATAGGCTGCTCACCCATCTCCCTGACATCACACAGAAGGTCTGGCTTAGGCCCTCTTCAATGGCCTTCCACTGTATTTATTTCACTAAAAACTAGTACAGTACATCAATGTTTCCTTCCTCTTAATCTAGACATCCTGCAAGGACTTATCTGTTTCTACAGGTTTCTATTATACAGACCAATTGTCTAAGAATATTGCACTTCTCCCAAAACACCATAAAGAAGCCAATTTACCCCCTTCTAGTCTTCCATTTTAACCCATTAAATTATTAATTCCATTTTATCTTTTTACTTTATCCTCACTTAATCCTGAGGGTTGAGCCCATCCATTACAGGTGACGCCAGGCCTAATTCCCCATCAAAATCCAGCCATCCCATGATTTAGAGTGAATCAGGACAAAACCTTTTTTGAGGCAGGAAGTATGGCTAATTTTTAAGTCTATATTTAACTCTCATGTCTTTTTGTACTTGGCTGTTCTGAATGGAAACAGAAGCATCAAAATAACATAAAAGGTCATTGTCCTTGCAATTCTGATGTGAGCAAAGTAGAAAGCACAGGAAATTCCCTGAGATTTTTGAAGCCATGAGCGTTAACTAAACTTATCTGAGAGGACCCTCCAAAACTCTTCTTTAGGTTCATTTTTCACTAATTCAGGCACTATTGTAAACCATTTGCAAATGGAACAAAGCCCAGTGGCAGTATGGGCCTACTTCAAAACCAAATGTATCACTTTAAATAATTAGCTTAGTTTTTGGCTGTCTGACTTGGATTTTCCTTTACCTTTAGTGAAATGAAATTTATCCAATACTAATGAAGCATACAAGTTATGCTATAGCTTTTTTGCAAACATGTTACACTATTTCAAGACCCCTGAGTATAGTTATATTGGCCAAATAAATCTTCCAGATAGGTAATAATACAGTGCATCTATAATCCTCTCTTGCTTCCATGTCATATCATTTACCTGTGCTCCTTATCAGTAACTACATGTTTGCTGAAAAATATGCTGTTGTGCATGCAATTCTTGCTTCATCTGCATAACTCCCAAATGGAGCATAGTAAAACTTTTGTTTGGCATTATTAGCAGGCTATAAAAGAAGGGCTGTTTGAAGGTGTTTCTGCATTATGCTTTCTGTAGGTTAAATTCACCTCCATGCAGAGAACCAACACACAGTCTATACATCAGTTAGAACCCAGCAAAGTATGCAGGGAACCAACACATAGCCTATACACAGGGTGACCATACACCCCAGTTTGGCCGGGACAGTCCCAGATTTTGTAGGCCATCTTGGCATCCTGACCGGTTGGTGAAAATTAAACACAAGTCCTGGAAGCAGCTACTTAACGTGATCCCTTCTTTCTCTGGTGATTCTACTGCACATGAGTGTGTGGCAGCAGAGCCAGCTTTACGAAAAATGGTGCCCAGGGCAAACTTGTGACACCTTCCCCACCAAGCCAGTGAGGAGGTGAAGTGGTGTGGTGCTTCAGGCAGCTGGGTGGGCAGGCACTGCTGCTGCTGTGTAGCAGCAAGGTGGGAGGATTGGAGCAAGTGCCACCCCACACATACATGCCTGGCCTAGTTCCTCCTGAGCAGCAGCTGAAGTGGGGGAGGGGGCGCATGGGTTGGCTTGGGCACCAGTGGAGTCTTCCCACCTTGCTCTCACCCAGTAGCAGAGTGGAGGGAGGGATGAGGCTATCAAGCCTGGGTGTCTCATTCCCCAGCTCAAATGACCATATGCCCATTTACAGCTGGCTTAAATGGAAATGAAGTCTGCCCACCTTGCTCCCACACAGTGCCTTCCCCACTGCCTGCCTAGGACACCATGCCACTCCGTCTTCACTTGGAACAATGTCCTGGGTTTCCTTTAAAATAATATGGTCACCATGCCTATACTTTGCCCATACCCAACGAAGTCTTATTTTGACAATCTGTTCTAAATGGATCTAAGTGCTGCACTTATGTTCACCTTTCCCTGTCCATAAGGGTGAACATTGTTCTTAAGGTCAGGTTGTGTAGCTTACACAACTGCTCCAAACTGGGACAGAGTCCCACCATTGAGGATAGAGCTTCACAAAGAACTGTATTTCTAGAACAAAGGGAAAGAGCCACACTGAAGCACTGCCTTGGATGAAAGCTACACAAGCTAGAAGTGAAAGAGGACTTATATTCTCAAATCCATCAATCATACACTCATCCATCTCTCTGGGAGGTGAAGGGACAAAGGCAGGGTTTATTTTCATCCTTCCCTGTCCTTTTGGGGATGATTTGAGCCCATGAATGAAATGGAGGAATCACAGTTGAGCCTCCGCATATGGTAAAGACTAGACAGGATAGTTCTCTCTCTCTCTGCCTCTTAGTCAGGTGTATAAGGACTCTTGTTATTAAGAAAAAGACACTGACATAATTTCAAAGCAGATGTATTTGTAACATATCAGATGTTGCCTTGTGACAGAACAAGAGCTTGCAGAACATGGTAAAGAGGTTAAAGTGATAAGAAGCTTATGAACTTAGGTCAAAGTTGTCTTCCTGACAGTTTAAACAACACTGAAGGTTTATTTAAGGTTAAAATCTGGCACTGATAACAACAATGATTTAGCAAAGGTCAAGAGAAGTATTTCCATGCCCCCTGCAGAAAGTATTTCAATGGCAACATTTCTATACATCTGAACTGAAACATTCCCATCTCGTACTAGTATGTGAAGACCTGAAAATGAAACTGACTAGAAACAAGAATGAAACTGTCCTATTCATTTGCATTGCCTGAGCTGAGTGAGTGTAGGACATAAATCACAGCATCCTTGGTGAGAAGTAAATCAGATTTTGGAAGCTCTTTCATTTTTTTAATCATCTCAGGTATTGTAAATAACATGGATAGGGACATGATGGTGGTTATTCGTTTAACTTATGCAACTGAATTCTGTTTTCAGTTATGCTGATGTAACTGGAGTGTAAGTCCTTTCCAAGGGTTATCACATAGACATCCACATGACAGAGGAGACTGATTGATGCTTTTTAACCTTAAAATGACCCTTTAAATACCCAATGTTATAAAATGATAGTAGGACCAGATTTACAGCAGTTTCACCCTTGGTGTAATAAATCACACTGAAGAAAAACAGGGTGTAAATAATATTGGTAATAAAATAACATGAATAATAACTAAATGCAGTATATTAAGGAACTGAAAATTGAGACAAGTCATCTCATTGTAATTTGAAACATAAGAGAAACAATGTTACATCAATTTGGAAAAAGACAGGACAGTTTGAGGCCTTTCTATGCATGCAATCTGCAGCAAACTGGGTACTTTCTAGTTCAATGTTAAAAGGCTTTAGATCTAGACAGGTCCGCAAATCTTTTGTGAGGGCATGGTTTTCTCTCTCCTCTACTTATAAAAGTCTGTTGTTTATTTGGTAAGGGACTTTGAGAAAAACAGCTCTCATATTTAATTACCATATTTACTTGTTAATAAGACAACCCTGAATATAAGATGATCCTCCAATTAGACTCTTTATATGGAAAAATTATACATTTATTATATTTTTTCAGGTATATAACCTAATTATGAGATATTTGCCTTGATTGTATCCCCTTCCCACTGTTATAGCAGGAAACATAGATCTGGAGAGTCAGGTAGCTCCTGCGCCTTATGCACCCCTATCTTCTTCCCCCTAAAGGCTCTTCTCCTCCCCCTTAGTGTCAGATCCTGCTCTCTCAGAGCATAGGAAAGGCAGGGGTACATTTGAAAACACTAACTTTAAAATAAACATACCTGTGCTAATTTGCATATAGACTTAGTTCATCTAGAATTGATGCATTTTACCTTTTTTGAAACTGCTGCTAGTTTTAAGGAGCACTTTGATACCTACTTATATATAATTCAAACTATGCATGATTAGTCCAAAGTCAAAATGATTTACTATATGTTTCATTGGGCTGGGCCCCATCAGAGTTAACTGTATTTCAAGCCATGGTGACCGCACATGTGTGTACTCCATATATCCCACACAAAGGATCCTTGTGCTAATTAGCCCCCACTCATGACTGCAACTGGGTGTTCTTGTCACGAGTCCTGGGTAAGATGCTCCAAAAATTTATATGCTGATGAGGCACAGGAAAACTTGGTCTGGCTTCACCTCATGGAGGACAGGGCCACACTAATCATGTGCAATAGACTGAGAGGGGGTCACAGAGGGATTCTAGGTGGGGCACTATTTAGTGATATTTGCCAGACATTTAAGGTGGTGAGAGAACAAGAATCATTGGAAATGGGAAAGAAATGTACAGCTCAGCTGTAGGAGTGAAGAGGCAGTAAAACTGTATGCAATGTAGTTCATAGATTCATATATGTAGGGTTGGAAGGGACCTTTGTAGATCTTCTAGTCCAACGCCCTGCCGTGGGCAGGAGAGAAAGAAAACTGGGCTCAAATGACCCCAGCCAGGTAAACGTTAAGCCTCCTCTTAAATACCCCCTGGGTAGGAGCCAGCACTACTTCCCTTAGAAGTTGGTTCCAGATCCTAGCTGCCCTGACTGTGAAGTAGTACCTTCTAATGTCTAGTCTGAACCTACTCTCTAGCAACTTATGGCCGTTATTCCTTGTTACTTTGGGAGGTGCTCAGGGGAACAAGGTCTCTCCCAAACCCCACTGGTCCCCCCCTAGTAAGTTTATAGACGGCCACCAGATCCCCCCTCAGCCTTCTTATGTGAAGGCTGAACAGGTTAAGGTCCTGTAGCCTCTCCTCATAGGGTCTGCCCTGCTGTCTGTGGATCATGTGAGTGGCCCTCCTTGGGACCTTTTAATGCTGTCCACATCCCTTCTGAAGTGCGGCGCTCAGAACTGGATGCAGCACTACAGCTGTGGTCTGACCAGTGTCGCATAGAGGGGGAGGATCATCTCCTTGGCCCTGCTTGTGATGCATCTGTGGATGCAGGACAAGGTATGGTTAGCCCTACTGACAGTGTTCTTGCATTGTCGGCCCATGTTCATCTTGGAGTCAATAAAGACTCCAAGATCTCTTTCTGCCATCATGCTTTTGAGACGGGAGTTCCCCAGCATTTAGGTATGCTTCTGGTTCTTACTGCCCGAGTACAGCACCCTGCACTTGTCAATATTGAATCCCATCCTATTTTCATTTGCCCACTCCTGTAACTGGTCCAGGTCCTGCTGTAACCTGCCCTTCCCTTCTAGCGTGCTCACCTCGCCCCAAATCTTGGTGTAGTCTGCAAATGTAAACAGGCTGCTCTTCACCCCATCGTTCAAGTTGCTAATAAAGAAATTGAACAGTGCAGGCCCAAGGATCAAGCCCTGGAGGACCCCACTGCCCACTTCCCTCCAGGTCAAAAATGACCCATCCACCACCACTCTGAGTGCGACCCCTCAGCCAATTTGCAATCCATCTGACTGTGTAGGCATCAAAGTAACCTAGCTTTTTAATGAGAATGGGGTGGGAGACAGTGTCAAAGGGCTTCCTGAAGTCCAGAAAGACTACCTCTACCGTGACACCTGCATCCAGTGATTTTGTGACCTGATCATAGAAGGCAATCAGGTTGGTCTGACAGGACCTGCCCCTTATGAAGCCATGTTGGTTGCCCTTGAGCATCATCCCTGCTGCTGGCCCATCACAGATGTGCTCCTTGATAATCTTCTCAAAGAGCTTCCCCAGGATTGAAGTAAGACTAATGGGCCTATAGTTGTCCAGGTCCTCCCTCTTCCCTTTTTTAGTGGCTCACCCTGACTTGAAAGTGTCAGTGCTGAGAAGCACTAGCATCATTCAGATGGGTTGTACTAATCTATCTTTGTGATAGAAAAAAAAAAAGGACCCATCATTTATGGGCCAATATGGGCCATGTGTTTTATAGTCATGCTCAGTGTTGGCTGTATTTTATCAGCTTCATAGCTGGGTTCCATTGCTGAATACATACTGCTTTTGGCAGCCGTCTAATGAAAGACAGTATATTTAATGAGGTTTCCTTCCATGCAAATGTAAGAAGAGGGGCCTTCCCCCCATTGCTGATTGGGAAAATAAACCTCAACTTGTATTTGAGTAAATATGGTAGTCAAATGATTAATTTTTGAAAGTGCTCAAATAAGAGTGCTTAAATCTCTATGTATTTTATTTGCATTAGAAGTGAAGACTTAGCTGACAGTTACTTTACTATTAGATTTGTATACTGGGGTTAATTTAATTACATTTGAAAGGTCTTTGAGATAATCAGGTTAAAGTTGTCATGTAGGTGTTGAGGATAGGACTTGTATTAATAGCAGTTTATTTCCCCCTCCTACAAATTTATTTCTTTTCTTCCTTTCCTGTACAATGGGGTTTTTCTCATATACTCTCAAAGTTATAAAAAGGTTTCCAAGAGGTATGTATTTTAGGAATACTCCAACTCTCATCCTAATTGAAATCACTGGCAAAATTCACATTACCTTTCAATGCAAGCAAGATCAGGTCTTCAACATTTTTCTTTTCAAACTTTATTGTAAGCACCTTCTCTTTTGCCTACTTTTTGTTTCCCTCTCCCTTCTCTTTTATTTAGACTCTCTGCCAGTAATCCTGTTGCATTTGCTAGAAACTGGAGCATAGAACTTGACAATCCCATTCATTTACTGATCAGGCTTTCTACCAGGAGACAATATAATAAATCACCAGGAAGATACATTTGTTAAAACATTTGTATTTGCAGCCAGCTGTCTGGAAGAAAAGGTTTGTTTTTTTTTTTAAAAGGCAAGATTACTAAAGACCTATTAGAGATAGGAAAGTATATAAAATAGGAAAGCATATGATTATATTTAAATAAAAAAAAATTGTTAAATACTCTATACTCTTCAAAGAGTCAAGCCAAGAAAAAAATTACACCAGGATAAGCAAAACTAAATGTTCAATTGGATGTCTTTTATATTTTGTCAGACAGAATGGTTAAAGAATCTCAGAAGTCAGAATCATGGAGAATCAGAGAGAAGTAGAGCTGGAAGAGACGTCCATATGTTATATAGTTCAGCACCCTACTAGAGGGAGTATCATTCCTATCCACACCATCCTGTACAAAACCATTGTTTAACTTATTAGTAAAACTGCTAGCAATCTTGACAATACAAGACATAACACCTTAACCTGCCACAGGTAAAGAAGGGGGACTATAGGAACCAACTGTTTCTGTAAAAGGTTGTTAATATAAGCTTAAGAAATCCCAGGTAGAGGGCCAAGTGTATCACTACAGAGTGGGCAAAACCCCACAGTGCATACCAATCTCAGCATGGGGTTAAAAAAGAAGTCCAAAGCTACTTTAGGGTACATTTACACTGTAGCAGCAGGAGGGTACAACACACCTTAGCAGCTCACTCTGACTCACATGCTCTAGCCCTGGAAATGTACTGCTGAGGTCACTCCAGAGCACCTCTCTGCAGCTACATGGCATGCTTGAGAGTGGCTACTGAGATCAGAGAGCAGTTTCACTGGTGCACAGTTAGGTTTGGACCATACGAATGAGAGCAGTTAAGAGTGTTCCCTGGGAACTGCTCAGGGAGGAAATGCCTCAACTGTGGTGTGGAAACCACCTTTGGGTCCCCCTACATGTGCAGGTGAAGGTACAATGGGATCTAGCGTGTGATCCACACAATCCCACTGCCTGCCATGCTACGTATGTATGGCAGGAGGCATGACTGTGGGATTGTGCAGTGGAGCCCATAGTACCTTATTACTAGTGAAGGGTGAGCTTGGGATCACAATCCTGGGCTCCCCTGCACCAGCTCCCATGGCTGTAAGGCCCACAACTGCTGAGGCTTGCAATGAAGGTAGCATTCCTCATGCTTCCCCCTCTGTAATGCCCACAGCTGACATGGGCTGCAAGGCTATCAGCAGGGGCGGTGGGGAGAATGCTGCCACTGCTACAAGTCCCACAGCCAATGAGGCACTACTTCACTGTCAGGGTGGCTAGGATCTGGAACCAACTTCCAAGGGAAGTGGTGGTGGCTCCTACCCTGGGGGTCTTTAAGATGAGGCTAGATGTCTACCTGGATGGGGTCATTTGAGCCCAGTTTTCTCTCCTGCCCAGGGCAGGGGGTCGGACTTGAAGATCTACAAGGTCCCTTTCGACCCTACATCTATGAATCTACAAATAAATCTCCTGGAGGAGAGGGTAGAATTCTCCCTGTGCAAGCCCCACAGCAGATGAGAAACAGTGCCACTACCATGAGCCTTGTCAACTGTAAGGCTGCTAGTGGTTGGTGCACCCCTATAGCTAGAGGATCCTCAACTGATGGGGCTCTCACCCACAGGGCAGCACCTGGCCACACATTCAGTGGCATGACTAGAACAAGCTACAAAGTTATTATACTTTTTTTTGAGTGGAATAAAACAAGCAACAAGCCACTAAGTTATCATGCCATTAACTGGTTGAACATGTAGCTGGGTTACAACTTAAGGCATGATTAACTGTTTATTCATGCATTACATGTAATGTGTAGAAGGGACCTTAGAGTCAGGGTCAGAATTCTCACTTACGTATGGAGGGGCATAGAGGAAGTGTTGCTAAGCTGTTCTGTAACATCTTCACATACTTGTGAATTTGAACCTCGCCCCAGACTCATGCTCAGAGACGGTTCCATTTCAGCTAGCTGCAAGTGGGCATGTGATCATTTGGTTTGAGGGATGAGAGGCACCCACACTTGATAGCTCCATCGCTCCCTGCAGTGCTGTTCACTACAGAAACTGGGCTTTCCTTGAACCCAGCAGTGTAATTGACCATCTAGAACTAGCCAAATCTGTTGTCTTTGCATACTTGTGGACAGAATTGTAGCTGCTAATCCTTTTGAAAATGAGTGTAGGAGAACAGGTTCTCAATAAATGGGTTGACATTTGAATCAGGACTGGAGCAACATTGAAAAAATGTGGAATGTCAGAAAACAAAAATAAAATAAGAGTTCTCTGTTTGTGGGGAAAACAAGATATTTGACAACCTTGTCTCCAGCCATTTGCAGTTGTTCATACATGTGAAAGACAGTTTTATTAAGCCAGTTTCACATGCAGAGTGTGACAGCCACCCCCCCATACACATCTGATTGGCTGAAGGGACCCAGAAGTCCTGCCTTTCCCTGTAGATAGCCAGATGGCTCCAAACTGCGACTTGGTAATGCTAACATGTCAATTAATGGCTTCCATGGGTTTAATCCCATGAAGCCCTTAATTAAGCCCATGGAAGCCATTAATTGATGTATTAGTAAGCAATCTAAGTGGCCATTAATGGCTTCCACAGGTTTGATCAAGCTCGTCAAGCTATTAATGACTGCTTAGAATTCTTAACAATGCAAGTATACCAACTACACACACTGTATTGACACCTGAATTTAAGAATTTAATTACAATCTAAACTGAACTATCTTATGAAAATAAAGCTATGCACAACATGAAGTATAACTATTACCAACCATATACACCTTATTAACTAATACCAATGATAAACATCTTGTTAAAGGACATTATACAAATCAGTTTACTGAAATTGAATGCTAACTTTGAGACAGGCAGTTCATTAAATATGAGCATGCTGCTCACAGCCATAGGTGCTGGAGACCTATTCTGTCTCTGTGGGGAGAACACTGGCACACTCAGAATCCATCAAGTTTGTGGCAATGTCTTGCCAGGGCGTAAAGATGTGGAAACTGGTCACAGACAGAATTCCAGAACACAGGCACAGGCTTCTGGCACTCTTTGATGATGTTCACATAAGCAGCTCATTCATTATCATGCTCTTGTCCCCATCCTGGGATCACTTTGTGTAGCTGAGGGTCACAGCTCAAAGATACTTGGTTGGGTTCCAAAATGTGCACAGCTCTAAGGAATGGGGAAGATATTGCCCGGAACAGGTCCCTTCTGCACTTCCAATCCGACACTTCTTGTGATGCCTTGTCTTCAGCCCAGCTTATGAAATCCATCACCTTCTTGTGTGCATGGCAGATCAGAGACTGTCGGCCTTCAAATGAAATAAGGAGCTCCATGAATTGGGTGGTGTTGACAGCCACATGCCACTTGATTTTGAATATTGCCTTTTCCTAAGAGATCACTAAGCTTGAGCATGCATTGTATACTGGGTGTGATTACCATGTCTTCACTCACAAACTGCTGGTAGTGCTGTATATGCTTGTTTGGCAACAGACCATGTTGAACCATGAATTCCATCATGCGAGCACAGGCTTTGGGGGCAGAGGTACAGTGCCATGTGGGTAGCCACTTTGACTGGCAGCAGACTTCCTATACTGGACCTTATGACCTGGACAGTGCTAGAAAGTTTTCTTGAAAGAAGATACCAGGTTATCCATCTCGGGGGCCTGTAAGATATCACTTACTAGGGACAGAATGTGTACATGGCAGGTGACATGAACAGCATTGGGCAGAACTCCTTGGAGCACATGCGAGAAAGCCTTGCACAAGTGCATAGCATTATCAGACATGAATGCTGAGATCTTGTTTAAGTCTACACCATAGCTGACAATTACCTTCACGTTGACTTGGGACACAGCAGAAAAAATGACAGATGTGAGGTGGACCAACTCAGTTCCAAACCCAGGAAGGTTCCCTGATACAAATAAGACATGCGGTACATAGTTAACCTGAGGGCCAGTGGCTTCATCAGCCACAATGGAAAAGAATGATACTCTATTAAGGCAGCCTGTACATATATGGTGGAGATTCAGCCTGATTCAGTGGCTGAATCTCCAAATATGGATCAAATCAGAGGACCCTTTAATCTCTCCAATTTGAATTGGAACCCTCCAAATTGATTCGGAGAGATTCAGTGATTCAGACATAGACACAGCTTTAAAAGTTTCTTCTACATACCTCTTGGTAGCAGGCGACTCATGGATGCGGCAATGCTGGGGTACATGGAGTGTCCCACAGAAGCATGTGGGGCTCCTCAGTGCACATGGCAGGAGACCCAGAAGTGGACCAGGAGTACTTCTGGTCCACTTCTGGGTCCACTGGAGAGTGCACTGGGCCCCCCGCCCTGTGCCCCCTGGCTTGGCAACAGGTGCCTCCTGGGTCTGGGGGGGGGAACCTGGGGTCACCCCATTGCTAATCACTGAGCCTGAGGGGTGCAGGGGGCCCCCCGTGCACTCTCTTGCAGACCTGGAAGTGGAAGTACTTGCGGGCAACTTCCAGGTTCACTGCTGAGCATTCGGGGCACCCCCCTGCACTCCTGTGGGATGCTCCATCTGCCCCACCATTGTAGCATTCATAAGCCACACCTGGTACCTTGAAGTATATGGAAAAAACATTTAAAGCTGTGTTTATGGCCGAACTGCTGATTCTCCAAATCGGCATTGACTCTTCAGATTCTGAATCAATGAATTGAACCATTGTCCCCGATCCAGGCCAAATCCAAATCAAATAGGGCCCATTTTGCACACCCCTACTGTATATGTAAAGCAATCACTGCAGGGAGGTAGTCTTGATGAAGCTTCTTGGCACACAGAAAACTGCCAGCATTTGGCACATTATGGTTCAGGAAGTCTCTTAACTTCTGGCGATCAGGTTTCTTTGGTGGTGTGTTCTCCATGACAAAAGCTTCCATGAGGTAAAATACTGCCTCTCGCCTTGCCAAGGTGCTTTCTGTGGTCCTTTCAAACAGGAAGGACATGATTGCTTGCTTCTTGCTCTGACCTTCAGCCTCTGCAGCAGCCTTCCTCTTCATGTGTGCCTCAGACTCCAAGTACTGGTCTATGCTGATTTTCTTGGACGCATCCAGAGTTACATTGCACAAGGTACAGAATAGTCTGTCTCCATCTGCGTGCAATGTCCCTGAATGATACTATCTTGCATTATCCAGGGCCGAAACGTATTTGACCATTTTGGAGGATTTCTTCTCAGTGGAAATCTTGAAGAAAAATCCTTCTCAGGTGGGAGCATGAATGCTGTAGGAGTATCCCTATGGGTGCTTTAAAAGCCGATGCCAAAAAGCTCCTGTTTTCCTGGCTGGCCCATGGACTGAGCCTATGTCAGGGGAACAAATCAGAGACTGAGCCTTTCCCCTCCTCCCTCCCTCCCCTTATACTTCAGGATGCAAGGGCTTCCCACCCCTTTCTCTGCTTTCAGCTTTCTTTTGTTTCCCATCCCCCCAACTCAGCAATTTTGCGTCTTTTCACAGGGCCTGTACTTTTTGGTGGAGATCACCCAAAATTGCAGTTTCCACAAAAATTGTGATATGGCAATTTCAGTAGGTCCCTTGCTCTGAGCTTCTTATTCTATTGCCTGTTATACACCCACAACAGGATCAGCTACAATCTGGCCCATTGTATGCAGTGAAAGGAAATACGTTTTTATCTTCAGAACAATTAAACTGTTGTCTTTGCACTGTACATATATTAGAAGAAAATACAATCTCTGAATCAAGCAGTTTATATTCTAGGTCAGTTACTGACTAGTTTTGATCTTCCACTCTCTCCTATAGTCACTGACATTTCTTCAAAGCAAAACAGAGTGTTTTCTAACCAGAATGATATTTTATACCCACGTTGCACAAGGTTCAAAGCAGTGGAGACTCAAGTTTACAACACAAACTGTTCTGAGATATATTAGAAGTTCAGGACTTCGGAAAAATCTCCCAGTAAGCCTGTGAATATAGGCCTGCATGGGACTATATTTTCAATCCCATTCCATCCTGCCCCACAAAAACCCTTCCTGCTTTCATTTTTTAATTTTTATTTTGGTTTCCACCAGCAATGATTTATATCTCAACTTAATCCAGTAGTGGGGATAGCCTTTTAAAAGTCTGTTCCTGTCAGTTCTCACAAGCCAATCCCATATGTGACAAAATTTATTTCCCACACTCCACCTAGCAGTCAGAGGGTCCCAGTTGGATCCTGCTCCCTTTACAGGGCTCCATCGAGCAGTTGTTTCTTGTGTGAAAATTCTAGCAATGAAAACTTATCATTATTCATAGCCATGTGCTACACTCATTTTGTTCAGAACTCCTTAGGAATTCTTTCATCTGCTTTATAGCTGCATACCCTGGCACAGCAGAATTACCTTCCAACCCTCAGTATCTCTTCATATTTTGCAGCCCCATAACTGCTCAGATAAGATACGCCTCTGATCAGAACTCAACTGCACAGGTAGTTTCCCTGTAGTGAACACGAGACAATTCTTTGCTGACTACAGGAATTTGCACTAAACAAGGAAGAAAAAAAAATCATTTCTTCCCTGGCTTTTGGCCAGCAAACTTTGGGGATCCTTCATAGATTTCATAGACATTAGGGCTGGAAGGGACCTCGGGAGATCATCGAGTCCAGCCCCCTGCCCAAAGGGCAGGAAGTCAGCTG
>NW_017728886.1:94072233-94083504 GCF_001723895.1 Crocodylus porosus
TGAGTACCCCCTCCTTCACTCCTCTCTCTCTGGGGGCTGGGCCAAGTAGGGGCCTGGGCGGGGGCTTGACCCGGCCCGGCACCAGGCAGCGGCCTCCTCCCAGCAAGCGAGGAGTTAACCCCTTCCCACCACGAGCCCGCTTACCTCCGGCTGTGCTGGTCCAGGTCAGCCTGGATCACCCGTCTATCTTCTGGCATGGATGCTTTTCCCCAAAGTTTGGTGTCATTGGTGAACTTGGCCAGTCCGCTTCTGACTCCAATGTCCAAATCATTAATGAAGATGTTGAGCAATATTGGTCCAAGGACAGAGGCTTGGGGGACCCCACTGGTCACAGGACACCATGATGAGTGACTGCCTTCTATTATTACCGTCTGGGTCTGACCACGGAGCCCATTTCCCAGCCAGCAGATCGCAGTGGAGCCAAGGCCACAATTGACCAGTTTTGCCTAGAGGTGATCATGGGATACCAGATCAAAGGCTTTTTTGAAGTCAAGATATATGACATCAATCTCTTCTCCGTCGTCCAGGTGATAGGTCACCTGGTCATAGAAGGAAATGAGATTGGTCAAGTAAGACCTACCTGCAAAAAACCCATGCTGGCTATCCCTTAGGATATTGGTGTCGGCCAGTACATTAAGGATGGCTTCTTTAATAAACTTTTCTAAGATCTTTCCCAGGATAGAAGTCAGGCTGATAGGCCTATAATTAGCCAGATCCACTTTCCTCCCTTTCTTGAAGATTGGCACCACATTGGCCTTCTTCCAGTCTTCGGGTACTACACCAGACTGCCAGGAGTTTTCAAAGATCCCTGCCAGAGGCTGGGTTATGTTGCTCGCCAGCTCCTTGAGTACCCTGGGGTGTAGATTGTCAGGGCTGGCTGACTTGAAGGTATCCAGCTTCTCAAGGTGTTCCTTCATGACGTCAGCTTTAATGGAGGGCAGGGGAACTCCCTCACCCAGACCTCCTTGTCCTGTAGCGGGCATGGGTGTCCCATGGGACTGATGAAAGACTGATGCAAAGTCCTCATTTAATAGGTTGGCTTTTTCCTGGGCATCAGTTGTCAGTTGCCCCCTCTGGTTCAGCAGGGATCCAGTGTTACCCTTGCTTTTCCTCCAGCTCCCCACATATCTGAAAAAGGACTTTTTATTGTCCTTGGTGCTCAAAACTAGTTGGAGTTCATTTGTAGCCTTGGCTTTCCTGGTTTGCTCCCTGCAGGACCGGACTGGTGCAGAATAATCCTCCTTGGAGGTGAATCCCATCCTCCATCCTTTGTAGGCCTTTCTTTTTAGCTTCAGGAGGTCTGCTAGGTCCCTGGAGAGCCAGGGGGACTGCTGTGTTCTCTTGCTGCCTTTCCTCCAAGATGGGATAGACTTAGCTTGTGCATTGAGGATCACTCCCTTGAGGAGCAACCAGTCTTCCTGAACTCCCCTCTCCCTGGGGTCATGGTCCCTTAGGGCCTCACTGACCAGCCTCCTGAGCTTGTTAAAGTCAGCTTTTCTGAAGTCAAGGACTTCTGTTCCTGTCAGTTTTCAGAAGCCAATTTGTCTTAGATACACTGTATGCAGGAATATCTAGTACGATTGCTGGAAGCCTATTCAGAAAAGTGTGGGCTGTCATGCACTGTTCTACATGGCAAGAGACCATTTTAGAGCACAGTAACACAGTTAGACATATTCTTCATAGCTTGCAATGGGAAAGATATTGCTCCCTCATGCTTTTCTTAGGTTCTTTCCTTTTTACAGATAGCTTTGGGTTTCACTTCAGCCTAAGACAAATTACACAATAAAATCTGAAATCAGGAGTAGGGGGAAGGACTTGAGGTTAAGAATATGAATAGGTTGTACCCTGATGAACTATTGCTGTTTCAGCTCAGCAGGGTATTCAGGCACAAATGAAAATCTTGATGCTTAAGCTCAGGAGTAGTTCCAAAGAGGGCATGTTGACATGGTGTAAAAGGGCACCATCTCCACAGGTGGCCGTGACGCCCCTGGAGGCTGAGCAAATTCTTTGCAGCCTGTTCTTAGGGTAGTCCAACCTTCCTTCACATGCCATATCTTGATCTAACTTGTTATTAAAGCATGAGAAGCCACCCTGATCTTACTCTAATGATCCCCAGATATTGGGGGTCAGTACCTTAAGGGCTAAATGCGTGGCTCAAGTCCATCCTTACACCATACCCCATGCCTCACAAGTGTTTTGAATCACCAGTCAGGTGGGGTACTTGTCCGTATGTCTCCAGGACACTTCAAGTTTTAGACTTCCAGGCTTCTACCCCACTACACTGGTCCTGTAGCCAAGGGCCACTGTTCTAGACCTGCCCTCTGGACCCCAGTCCTGGTTTTGCCCCTCTTGGGTGCTGGGCCCTTGGCCCCTGTCTCCACCTAGCTTTGGGGTCTGGGCTCTGTGGTTCCATGCTCTGGGCTCAGCACCTGCTTTGGCTTGAGTCTGCCCCCAAGCAGGGCCCAAGATAATCATGTGCCCCTAGGATACTAATAGGATCTTTAAATCACCCCTTTAGTGCCAGACCCAAGTCACCAGTGTAGATTAAATTAAAACACTTCAGCCTTCTGCTAGGCACCCAAACCCTCACTGGGCTTAACATAAAATAAAGTCCACTTGCCTACATTAAAAGTCTCTCTCTTTCTGCCCCAGGTAGCTTGTCCTTGTTCCCAAGCCTGCAGAGATGCTTCTTCCTAGTCCCACTCTAGATTCAGGGGCCCTGCTGTGCTGCTGTCAGGAGTTCCACACTCCGTAACTCTCAGGGCTAGCCTCCTTGGCTAGCTGAAGCCCAAGGATTATATAGCTCTGGCCTGAGCCCTCTTCTGGTCATGTGATGCCCGAGTCAGCTGACCTGACTACAGGGCTGTCCCTTAACCCCTGCTCTGCTGGCTGCCTGTGCTATAAAGACTCTGCCCTTAGAGAGGCTGTATTGCTCTTCAGTAACAGCGCCAGGGTTCCCTGTTACACGCAGTCACATCTCACTTCAACAGTAGCTTCCTGTAGCCAAGTCCCAGGCTGGAGCCCCAGACTGGCAGGGGATACCTGGGGGACCAAGCGGGGAAGACAGGACCCTGCCTTTTGTCACAACTGTCCCTGGCTGACTAGGGCAGGGAAGCCCCAGACCACTGGTGCCTTGCTCCATTTAGGGGTTTCCAGGAATGGCTGCATGGGGTGCTGGACTTGGAGGCAGCTGCAACAGGCAAGGCCTTACTCCCTGTCCCTTTCCCTGAGTTTCCCTTAACCCCTTGGTGCTCCAGTTGCAAGGAGCAGCTATCTAGAGTGGACCTGCCCACCGTTGCTCTGTGCCAGCTGAGCATGGCACCCCATGCAGCTGCTCATCATAGCCCCCATCTGGAGTATGGCACCAGCAGTTCTTAAGGTTTACCCTGCCCCAAGGGTCATTTGAGGACAGCAATGGTTGTGGGTGTCCCTTCTATACCCAGAGGTAACCCCTACTAAAGAAGGCTCAGGGGAATAGAAAGAGAGCAGAAGTGCCCAAAGTGTGGTGGGGCATGTAGGGGGCAGCAAAAAAGTCATATGTGCTCAATCTACTTCAGGGACCTGGAAGCTGCTGCCATGGTACTATCTGCCTGGGGAAGGGAGGCATGCAGCCCCCCACATCTGCACCCCTCTTTTTGAAATCCTAGATTTACCCATGTTTAAAAACTAGACAGTTAAAGTATATGCATAATCTATAGTCTTGATCTGAAATGAACTGGCCTATTTGGAGCCCTGATAAAGCCAAACTGATGGCTCATGCAGAGGACACTGCACTAGGCACTTATGGTGGACTCAGGTAACAAATGTAGGTATCTACTTTTGAAAATGTTCAGAAAAGCAGCTAACTTACGCCTCTCACTTTTAGCTTATTTATTTTTGTTTATAAAACTACAAGTGTTATTTTTCCAGATGCTTGGAACTTTACGAGACTCTAAAATCTGCCTCTGTCATTCTTCATAGACACAGACTGTAAGCTTTTTGTATGTTTGTAGAAGGCCTGGTACAGTGGGGTTGTAACCCCGGTTGAACCCTACTTACAAAACTACTCTAAGACAGACAGTAAACAAGGGTGGTTTTACATGCTCTGGGGGTAGACTCTTTAATTAGAGAAGCTCTGACAACCACTCTAATTAAGGTGTTTCTCAAGGTGTTCCTTCATGAGGTCAGCTTTAATGGAGGGCAGGGGATCTCCCTCACCCAGACCTCCTTGTCCTGTAGCGGGCATGGGCGTCCCATGGGACTGATGAAAGACAATGCCCAGAGTGTCTTGTGTATCATCATCCCCCACTTCAAAATGGTGGTGGGAATGCTTATTTAAGGCTTGAACAAGCTTTAAAGCACCCCCACTGCTATTTTAAAGCACGTGGATGCTGATGCACAAGATGGGGGGGCTGGTTTGAGTGTGCTAATTAGCACACTCTACTGGGGTGATTAATCAAGTCTGTTCTGATGCACTGTAATTAAAGCATGTCGGAGCAGCCTCCCAGCACATGTACAAATATATCAAGTCCCCATCTTCATTGTTGTCTAAGCCAAGATGGAGGTCAATCTCAGGTATGATTCTTTTAAGTTGTAGAAAATATTCCCTGGAAACCAGCCCTACAGTGAAGAGCAAGGGACAAATCAAATAGCATGTATTTATTTTTTTCCACTCAACTCTCTATGAAGGTGACACAGATGATTTGGACACAAACACTGGCCTGAGTCTACCAACCCAATCAACATAGTCTGCCAAGCACCCCTCATATGGCAAAGACTTGGTCACTTCTGCCTCATGGCTTACTAGGTAAGAAGGTTAGTATGTCACTAAATGCACTGCTGAACACAACTGCTTTTTTACAGAAATAGCATGAGCCAGATGTAGACTATTAGACAGCATTAGTGATTCAGATTCAGGAAAGCTTTGAAGCCTCTTTTCATGCTAAAGGCAGAAATTGAAGATATTAATTGTACTACTTATAGTTTCAGCCTCTTCATCTGAATGAGATGCTTTGTGATTTCCATAAACCCCAGGAGTATGATGCTTGAAGCTGAAATATATTTCATGACAGATTGACAAATAGGGCAGATTTTTTTCTTATTATAGCTACTGGAATGGAAAACACCACCAGAAAGAGAAACCAAAAAAAGACTCTTTCTACATGCAAGTGTATTGTTTCCAGAAATGCTTTGCAAGGTTTTCTCCATTAATATTCCTCCTTGTCCAACACTGGGAAATTACTGTTAAAGAGATTTTATATTATATATGTAATGCAATTTTTTTAAAACCACTGAGAATGATGCATATGGTAGAGTGGGCTATATTACGACTTATGCTTTAATAAATCAAGAGTAACTGAAGTGTGTGGTGTCTTACCGATGTAAGAGAAATCAGAATCATGGCCCAAATCTTGCCTTAGGGGAGTTTTCTACTCAGCATTGACGTTAGCATATTCAGATTGTATACAAATGATTAATGGTAGCATCATGTGCCATCTGTTGGTGCTAGTTATAAGAAGTGTTCATGACAGAATAAAAAACTAAACAACATTTAGCATATTTCAGTGTGTTACAAGCCTGAAATTCAGACCAGCATCACTAGAAGATTGACTAAGGTTTGCTAGAGTGGAAACTGGGCACAGTTTGGAAAGGTTCTGGACCAATGCATAGCTTTTATAGTCAATTTTTTGCTAGTGAAACTCAGTGATTGTAACCAAGTTCTGCATTGGAACTTTGTGTAGGAAACAGAAAGCAAAATGCAGGGAGGATAAGCGGGGTCAGAACAATTCTGTGAGGAGTAAAACCAAGCAGAATATTCCCATAAGTACTAATGGGGCAAAACCTTTAGGTAGCCAACTGTTTTAGTTAAAACTATTTGTGAGTGGGTATTGTTAGGGTAATGATATGGATTTTACATGTTGGGGTAACAATATGGAATTTGGGGAGAACTGAGTGTGCAGCTGAATGAAGGCATTTTCCTGTGCCTCAACAAAAGCTGCTGGTCACAAGGCTGGATGATATATGATATATTAAAAGCAACTAACTTAGCTAATGCTTAAGTAAGCAGATTCTTAACAGGGGGGTAGGGTGCAAAGTGCATGATATGTTAAGTAAAAAGCAGAATAGCCCACCAACTAGGGTCAGGAGACAAAAGCAGAGATACAGTCTTGGAGATGGGGAAGTCAGCAAGAAAACTGGCAAGAACCAGTGAGAAACTGTGAAGTGGCCAAAAGAAGATAGGAGTCAAAGTCTTACTCATGCGCTCTTAGCAGAGAGGTATGTAAATGAATGGCATGCCACGCTAAGGAAGCAAACAGTAAGCAGAGGTGGAGCTTGTGATGGGAGGAGAAATAGGTGGAACCAGAGGAAGGATATAGGTAGGGTAAATGTTAATCTGTATGAACCAAAGTGTATAAATATTGGAAAGAACTGTCGTTCAGGAGGCTCCCTGGTTTGTTGTTTTTGAGAGCTAGTCCGAAGCTGTCTCCATTCTGAATAAAGCTGTTGTGAGCAATGTGTGCTGGTGTTTGCTTCCTGTCTCCTCTGGCTAATGAGTACCAGGATCCATAAGCAATTGGACCATCATCTTCCTAGTCATTGGCTGCCACATGGAGTTGGGGTCTAACAGGTATGGCCTTCCTTGACTGGAATATGTCAGAACTAGAGAAACACAAACACAAACCAAACACCCGTAATATTTTAGGGAGACTGGTATCCAACCTGAATCTGGAGAGAGGAATGGGATTCTTCTCCGAATTATGGCACCTCTGTACTACCATGGCAGGGCACACTTTGGCAGGGGGGAAGGTAAAAGGAATGAAACTGGATAACAATCTGATTTCTTGCAGTTTCCTGGCTGTTATGATAGGGCTATTTCAGTCCCTAACCAACCCAGAATCACCAGGGTACAAAAGGATCATAAGGCTGCTTTTAATCCCATCAGTTTATAGTGCATCCCATGCACTCTCAGGGGTCATTAGTGCCATATATTTCTATGGCCTGAAAACCCCCAGTATCCGGTCAATTATAAAAACTTAATCAGGGGCAACTGAGATCCAAAACTGTGATTCATAAAAGTTTCACATATATGCATATGTCTGGTATATTCATATACATATACATATGAGAGAGAGAGGAGTGCATGCACCAGTAAAGTATGGGTTAAAAGACATTTGTTCTATTCTTGGCTCTATGTCATCAAAAGGAATGCATTAAAACTTTGAGCCTCATCTTTTTCGATCTTTAAAATAAAGCAAGCAATTCTTAACTGCCAACATAAAATATTTTCTGATTTGTAGCTGAAAGGACTATATAAGTCTAAATATTATTTTAATGTCCTCTCCCCGCCCACTCACCAAGTAAAGTACGTGAGAGTTATAGAAAGTAATATGATTATTATACTGAGCTCTCAAGTGGTTGAGCTTTGAAGTAGAAAGCTCATTATATAGATATTTCAGACACTCTGCTGATGAGCACGGCATAAAATCACAGGAGAAAGGATATTTAGTAGGCTAAAATGGCCACAGATAGAACAGTGCAGTTGTGGGTTTCCTGGATGGGCAAGGTGCATTTGTTGCATACATCACAGAATACTTCATGCTTGGATTGCAAAGAAATAAAAGGTAGTCTGCTAGTAGGAGCGCTGGGCTGGTGAAACACATTACACTTTATGAACCTCTGTACAAAGTGCCACACAGAGGGATTCCAGGGTCCCCTGGCCTCTGAGCTACTGTGCTGGCAAACAGTTAAACACTTCTATTCTTCTTCAAACTCAAAACCAACCTCTGATTTCCTATTTTGTTGAGATGCTTTATAATGCAATTAGAGAACTCCTGTTAGCACTAATTGGATCATAAAATGTGTTCTTCATGTTCCAGCTGAGGAGAGGGAGGAAAAAAAAAGTCACCTTTCTCCACCTGCTAATAAGCTGTGAGATATCTTACAATGAAATTTATAAGCAGCTATAAGCAAAGCCACCACATTGCCTAGTATAGAGCTGGATCCTTGGTTCAGACAACTGTAATCACAAGCTCAGAGTTTGCAGAAGGTTCATATCCAGCTGCACTCACTGAATAGGAGTCGAGAATAGAAAAGAGTCTGCTCTTTCTATGCTCTCCTCAACTCTGAGAAATCTGGCTACCTCTTTCTCATCCCAAGGGTGAGGTCTGAGATACTTCCCTGACTGGCTATAATTTATGGCTGAGCAGACACAAATCTCTTAGTACCCCAGAACAGGATGTGTTCTGATAACTGAGTATATATGAATGGCTTCATAGCAAACAGATTGTTTAGCAGATCTCTCTGAAGCATTGCAGTTAGTGTACTCAGCTGGGGAATACAAATGTTTTATTTTCCTGGATTATGGGGAGGTGGAGAGGAAACCTTCACACTGGCCATGGTGCATCTTTTGTTAAGTTTAAAGAGAGCCCACGGAAGCAGTGACTCCTAATATGGCCCTACCACATTGAGGGAAAGAAGACTAGTGGATATAGGCAGATCCTTGATATTTCTTACTTTCCCTGAGAATTCCTGACCTGCCCTGACAAACCAGGTATAGGTCCTCTACTCTTGTTTTTGCACCGTGCCTATCCAATGCTAAGTTAAGTGCTTTGGCCTATGTAGGTCACCTGCTGAGTCTTGCCACTTCATTAGAATGACTGACGGCTGATCCACAGTGCTACAGCAGAGAAAGACAAGAACATGGTCAGCTTCTGTAAGAACTGGTCTGCATTTTGAAACCCTTGCCAATCTGCCTCCCCACCACCCAAAAGTAACAAACCAAAAAATCCCCCCCAAAATCTAGAGAAGAACACTTCACCCGTTTTTTGCAGATAGGGCAAATGTTTCAGAGAGATCTGCTTCTGGTTTTCAAGGGGTCATTCTAATTGGCTAACATGGCTATGATACCTGCACAACTACTGGGGATAGGACCAGATTCTGGCCTGGAGTTGGAGCTGCCTAGCATTCTCAGCCCTTTTCTATTTTCCTGCCCAGTGAGCAATTAGTTAGAGAGGAATTTAGACCTTATCTGCATCTTCGCCTGAATCTTTAACCGCTCTGTTGAGACTGCACACAAGAGTCTCATTTTTTAGTGATTGTTTATACACTTGGCATCTGCCTACTGGGAACTGGAATGACACCACATATATACCGTTAAGTACGCATCAGCCCGTGGCAACTTCTAGGCATTACCAGTCTGGTCTGGATTTGAACCAGTGATGGAGGTCAAAAGTTCTATAATCCACTACTGTTCCCCCTAGCTATCTGGTCCTTCAGAATAATACAAGTGGAACTCTGCAATGTTGTTGACTTCTGTCTAGAGAGATTATTATGGGTATTATTCTCCTATCTTAGACACACACCCTCTTTCCCCTCTTCTTATTAAGTAATACAAATAACATTTTCATTGTTGGCCCTTGCATAACTAAGGTATTATGTAAATTGATAAATTATATTCACATTCTGTTTGACCTGGATCATTTTATTTCCCACACAGTTTCTCTTTAAGATGGCTATTTAATTATGGTTTCCATGCTTTGGCCATTCTTTTAGTTATACCAACTAGGCCATCTATTGTAAAGTTTAACATAAAGTACCACCTATTTTACTGATGTAACACTGAAAAATGGGTTACAGTGCCTGTCCTACCCATTATGATAAAAAGGGCCTGATTCATGACTATTTTATGTCACACTAATGAAATCACAGGAGCTCTATGGTTGTAAACCCAGTCATGTGGGACAGTATTAAACTTACGGCTTACCCTACCAGGAAAACTACTGTGCTCACACATGGTTTTGTTTTCCATCCTAAATGATGACATATGTCCACATATCACATGGCAGGTCTACATCTGGGTTTTGATGGGCTTTTGCTTCGGATGGCAGAACAAAACAAGGAAGTAGATGGCTTGTTATGATACTATTTCAAATTTCAGACGTGAGACTCAAATGGACCACAGCCACTGACCTACCAGCATTTTCTCCCAGGGTGACACACACTTGTCAAGGTGTATTCATTCATCTCTAGCATTAAGACCTGCCTTCCTACATCCTGCTTTTGTGGATGATTCTGATGTGGCCAGTTCTGCTCCTTACAATAAGTGGCAGTTTTATGCTCTAGTGATGTGTGCTGTTGGAAGTAGTAGGGTCATGATAACTGTGCAAGTGCAGGAACTGTTAGCCCATCTATCAATATACGGATGCTGGAAAACTGAAGCTGGCATATGCTTGTGAAGGGTAAAAAGAAAGGGGTCAAACTCCACTTAAGCTGCGAAAGGTTATTGCTCCTGGAACCCTGTAGGACCACAGTAAGTTCAGAATGAAAGGAGCAAAATTAAAATTATACCAAGGCCAGAAGCTGAATTGACAGGACATTTTATGTTCAGGATGATCGTTTCTTGCAGGCTAGAATTTTTTCTTCTTTTTCACTTTCTCCTCTTTTCTGTTCTCTGTGTTTCTTGTTTTCTCTTCCACTTCATTTACCAGGCCCAGATGCATCTCACCTCTTTCTTCTGTGTCCCATTCATCTTTTCCCCATTGCCTCTCATCCTTTCACCATAATGTTTGTACTTTTCCCACCATTGCTATGATACATCTTTGTCCTTGTGCTTCTACCTCCAGCCATACTTCCTTCTCTTTGTAGCCTTTCTCCTTCTCTGACTTCTTTTACCTTCTTTACCATGTTTCCTGCATTATTTCCACCCCCTTCCTCTGATTACTGTGCTACTGTGCTGATAACACCAGAGTACAATTGACTAGAAACTCAGTCTTGGAAATGCTGATAGAAAACAATCAAGCCCATACTGAGCTCTTCAGAGATCAGGATTCAAGTTAATTCCATGTGGCTGCTACTAGCAGATACAGAGTGGAGTGGAATGGGAGGGAGCACAGCTGAGTAAATGGAGGAGGACAAAGAGACACCAGGTGGAGTAAGGCTTTGAAACACTCAAGTAATGTCTATATTCCAACATGAGAACAGAAATTCGTCCAGCACTGAAGCATCCCAAAATATTCCATGCATTTGAGATGTTCTTGTGGCAATTTTAAAGCTTTGGTTCTTTTTGCAGAAATATTCCAAATATGCAAAACACGTCTCCCAAGAAAAAAATCCCAGCCTGCCTTGGTACTGAAGAGCTCTGCAGCCCCCTGGGATGGGGTGAGGGTGGGGGTAAGTGTGTGGGTGGGGCTCCTTCACAAAATGGTAGGGTAAAGCTGGAGCCCTGGGAGATCTGTGCAGGGTCCCCAACAAGATCAGCCTTTTGATTAGGGCACCCTACTGCGACCCTCTCTG
>NW_017728886.1:94083713-94183899 GCF_001723895.1 Crocodylus porosus
CCTCCAAAAGAGAAGGCTGAGGGGGGATCTTGTGGCCTGTTATAAACTAGTCAGGGGGGATCAGCAGGCATTGGGGGAGTCCCTGTTCCCCTGTGCACTGCCAGGAGTGACCAGGAATAACAGTCACAAGCTGGCAGAGGGTACATTTAGGCTAGATATCAGGAAGCGCTACTTCATGGTCAGGGCGGCTAGGGTCTGGAAACAGCTTCCAAGAGAAGTGGTGCTGGCTCCTACCTTGGGGGTTTTTAAGAGGAGGTTAGATGAACATCTTGCTGGGGTTGCTTGACCCCAGTACTCTTTCTGCCATGGCAGGGGGGTTGGACTAGATGATCTACTCAGGTCCCTTCCAAACCTAGAAACTATGAAATGCTCCTTAGCCTCTCAGTCTAACACACACTTGCCTGGCACTCAAAATCCCTTAGGAACAACTCCTTGATGAGTAGATAGTTGACAGAAGTTACTGTTTTTTAATTCATGTATAAACTAGACTCTGGATTGGTAGTGAAATAAAGGCGGGTACTCAGCTGGTACTCAGGTCTTATGAGGGCCATGTAAGTAGACAACTATATCAAAAACATCCTCAGATATGTAGGTGTATAGTGACTTGTGAATCAGTCCAGTTATGAGACCAAGATAACTAATATAAGCACTAGTACCAGTACAATATTCATTATATCCAATATAATGAACTGCCCTACCTACTTTATACTGATACAGTTAAAATAGTTTAAAAATGGATAAACCAGTCTGCATTTTGGCTTCTGTATGGAAACCATTGCCCATTCCAAGATATGATAGCTTGTGAAACACATCAATTCAACACATCTGAAGAGGCAGTAAGGTCTAAGTTACTCTCTAAGTTGGAAAGCTGGAGGTGATGAAACAAAATCTGTTCTGAATTCCACCAGGTATAATCTGTTGTATAGAAATCCACTAAAGAGTAACTTAACAAAAAGGCAAGGACTGTCCATATTTGTACTTCATAGGCTATCCCATCTATCTAACACAAACAACTTGAAAATGGTTAGGCAGATGGTGTGCTGAGATAAAAGCTTACCAGACTCTCATTATTGCCTTCTGCTACTCCATCTTAAATTTAGATACCTCCATCTTAAGCTCTTTGGAGGAGATGCCACCTTAGGGCACGTCCGCACATGCAAACACATGCGCTTGCAGCAGCTCAAATAGAAATGGTGCAAATTTGAGCCGGGGCTTTTTGCCTCAGCGCACGTGCTCAGACATCAAACAGAAGATCCCCATGGAGGAGGTTTCGGGGATGCTAGATAGTCCTGAACAGGAGCTCATGGGGGAAGCCCTTCATTCTGCTGACTAAGGCCTACTCCCTGAAACCATGGGCACTGAGGCTGTGGCCTGCCCAAAGGAAGGCCTGGCAGCAGATCCTCCTCCCTCTGATCAAAGGGATATAGAGACCCTGGGGCTCACCCCAGTGAGTTCTGAGGGAGGAGGTCCCCTTTCCCAGGTCCCCAAGGCAGACGCCAGAGCCATGCCAGTACCTGGTGGTTCTCTTCCCTCCCCCTTCCAGGAAAACCTCACCTGCAGCCCGCCCCATAGTCCCTCACCAGAGAGGGTCACAGTAAGGTGCCCTAATCAAAAGGCTGATCTTGTTGGGGACCCTGCACAGATCTCCCAGGGCTCCAGCTTTACCCTACCATTTTGTGAAGGAGCCCCACCCACATACTTACCCCCACTGCATCCCAGGGGGCTGCAGAGCTCTCCCAATCCCAACCAGAGTCTGGGGTCTTAGTGGACTGGGGGGGTTCAGATGGTGCCAGAAGAGCCCTCTAAGCTCTAGGACCAGTAGGAGGATGCCCGAGAACCAGCAGGCTTCATGGAGCCTACTGACCTCTCAGTCCCAGTGGTCCCCAGGGATGAGCTACTTGCATTTCTTGACTGTGACTACACCTGCTGGTCCACCAGCAAGGTACAGCTAGTTTTGTACTGCTGGGGACATTTTGATAGTGTCCTTGCCACTGCGAAGGCACTGGTGGGAGAAGGCAAGGGGCTCAAAAGTTGCAATGCCCAGGTCTATAGGCAGGCCTACAGTTTCATAGATGCCCTCTATGTGTATGGGATGGCACTATACAAACTGGTAGGACCCACACTGGGTGTTGAGATGCGTGAGGCCCCTGCTGAACCATCTACTCCATGTCCCCAGCCATGAGGTTGTTTAAGATCATGACCCTCAACATCCATGGCTGCAGAAAAGGTCTCTGGATGTGCTGGGTGCTCTTCTTCCTTCAGAAGGGGGGGTAACCCATGTTATTCTTGCAGGAGACTCTGAAGACTCCAGCCAATGTACCAAACTGGTGGCTGGAGTGGGGATATAGGGTCTTTTTTAGTCACCTCTCAGCCACCTCATCTAGGATGGCCACCCTGTTCTCCCTGGGCTTGCAGCTGGAGGTTCTCCAGGACTTTGAGGTGGTGCCAGGCTGCAGGAGCTGGTCCTGAACCTTCTGAATGTGTACGCCCCTGCAAAGGACCCGGAGTTGGCGGATTTCTTCCACCACGCGGCCACATACAGGTTGGCCCCCTCAACCCTCGTGAGTGCCTGGTCCTTGGCAGGGACTTTAACATCACCCTAGATGCATGAGACCGGTCAGGCAAAGAGCGGAACCAGGCTGCCAGGGACGTCCTCAGGGAGATCCCAATGGACTACTCCCTGGTGGACATCTGGCATGCCTGTCATCCCACTGTGTGGCCGCTGGGCCTCAAACACCCGGTTGCATGCTGCCTTGGTCTAAGCAACGGGTAATGTATGTCTTGCAGTAAACTGCCAAATATCTGTTCACTCCTAGAGTAGTCTTCCCTTATCTTTCCTGTCACGACTTTGAATGTTTCCAGTGGGGGGGATGACTACCCAGGGTCTTCCTATGGCACATGGTCTGCCCGACGGTCACTTGCAGGGCTCTGCCACCTCTACACCCCGACCTTACGCCACCTTGATGGATCACTCAGCCTTCTTGGGCCTTGTCCCCTTCTTCTGTCGCTGTGAGGCTTCTCAGCTTTCTTCCCATCCTAAGTATCAGCTCTGTCATCGGCTTTCTATGATTGGGGTCCCAGCCGTAGGACTTATATTTGCCTAGAATGGGCTCTTGCCCTCAGGATTGAATTGCAACGAAAAACCCTACAGGCCCTGAACCAATTATTCTAGTTTATGTAGGCCCATACTATCTCTCAACCCCTTTGCACGGGGAAACGAAAGAAAACACAAAAGAAATCCACAAAACAACACATCTACCGTTCTCTGGGAACCTGGGTAGCCCCCTTCCCTAGTCTCTTGCCAGTGGATATGAGTACCTAGTTCCTTACAGTTTAACTAGGGCATGACCCCTGCTTGGATTGTACACCTGTAGCCTCTTGCTCGGGTCACCCCTTTCCCTTTTCGGGCTCTTTCCATGAGCCCTGTGCTGCCCCACTTCTCCCCCTTCTAGAGTGTCCCAGTTTGGGTGTCTTGTGGTTCCTCTGCATATGGCTGGCTACCTTCTGTGTTCAGGATTGGTGCCCTGCTTTTCCATAGCTCTTGGTGACAACTCTTGCCAGGATCTTCCCAGCGGGGCCACTTCCTCTCCTCCTCCCCGCTGCTCCCAATCCTCCCACCTGCTATGCTGTGGGTCTCTGTATGCCCCTCTCTGCTCGCCCTGTTGCTGCTGCCTTTGCAGGTTGCAAGGGCTGTTTCTGGCTTGCCTTCAGTGCTCCTCTCTTCCTAAGGGATTCCCAGAGTGGGTCCTGTGGCCACACGCTCCTCCAGTCTGTTCTCCCTTTTCCTTTCCCTGCCATTTTTATCCCTGCCGGCCAATGATTGCTGGTGACATCATTGGTTGGCCTCAGCTGGATAAAGATGCGGCTAACAAGCTGCATGGGCTTCTCTTCTTGTTCTTGCTGCACCATGGCTCCTGCTGTAGGTAAACAGTTTCTTCTTGTCTTAACTTTTACATTTGTTCCCTCTCCCTCTTGTTTATTCTGTTCCCTGTAACTTTCTTTTCTTATTTGAGGTCTTTCCTCCTGTTCTATCCTGGGACACACTGAACTCCCTGCCTTCCCTTAGTTGAGGGTGGGGGAGGAGCAGGCATGCCACTCCCAGTTAGACTGGGTTTATATCTCTTTGCCGCACTTTACCTGGACTCACTCCTCTGGCATCCGGCCAACCCCTTTCAGTGATCACCACCTTGCCTGGGCCCAGGTCACACTGGGGTCTGGGCATCTTGGGTCAGCTTACTGGCATTTTAATGCCAGCCTGCTGGAGGATGTGAGCACTGGGGAGGTTTTCTGGGCATTCTGGCTGGCCTGGCAGCAGCAACGGGCAGCTTTCCCCTTGGCTCAGAGATGGTGGGATATGGGGAAGGTGTGCATCTGATTTTTTTGCTGCAGCTGCACTCGGGGGCACACCCAGCAGAGGGAGACAGTCCGGGAGTAGCTTGAGTGGGAAGTGCTAGAGCTGGAGAGATGCCTGGCCACTCTCCCTCTGCAGAGAGTGTCGGGAAAGGCGGGAAGAGCTTCGTGCTCTGGATGACCATCGCGCCCATGGTGCATTTGTCCACTCACGCATCCAGCTCCTTCGGGAGATGGACTGCAGCTCCCGCTGCTTCTATTCCCTGGAGAGGCAGTGTGGGGCCAAGAAGTACATCACCTGCCTTCTGGTGGCTGATGGCACTGCCTCAAGGATTCAGGTGAGATGCGCCAGTGCATGCGGGCCTTCTATGAAGAGCTTTTCTCCCTGGATCTGACTGATGCCGAGGCCTGCCAGACCCTGTGGGAGGGACTCCTGCAGGTCAGCATGGGTGACCAGGACCAGCTGGAAGCTCCTTTCACTCTGGCTGAGTTTTTGGCCACCCTCTGCCTGATGCCTGGCAACAAGGCTCCAGGCATTGATGGGCTGACTTTGGAGTTCTAATGGGCTTTCTGGGACGTCCTTGGCCCGGACCTTGCTGCAGTCTGGGCTGAATCAGAGGGAAGTGGGGAGCTCACCCTGTCATGCTGGAGGGCCGTGCTGACCCTCCTACTGAAGAAGGGAGATCCCCATGTCCTAAGGAATTGGCGTCCCATGTCCCTCCTCTGCATGGACTACAGGGTGGTAGTGAAGGCCATCTTGCTGCACCTGTGGTCCATGCTGATTGCTGTGATCCATCCCGACCAGACGTACACAGTTCTGGGAGGGCCTGTTTTTCACCCTCCTGTCCCTGGACCAGGGGAAGGTGTTTGACAGAGTGGAACACGGGTACCTCATAGGCATTCTGTGGGCCTTTGGCTTTGGCCCCGCTTCATGCAGTGTCTCCGGGAGCTGTATGCTTCTGCAAAATGTTTGGTCAAGCTCAACTGGACCCTGATGGAGCCCATCCCATTTAGGAGAGGGGTGTGTCAAGGCCGCCCACTGTCAGGCCAATTGTATGCCTTGGCCCTAGAGTCCTTCCTCATTTTCCTGAGGAAGTGGGTGGTGGGGTCAATGCTCTGGGAGCCGACAGTGCAGCTGGTCCTGTCAGCATATGCCGACAAAGTACTCCTCATGGTCCAGGACTCAGGTAACCTGGCGTGGGTGGAGGCTTGCCAGACATTGTACTCAGTGGTCTCCTCTGCCCATTTGAACTGGGTCAAGAGCTTTGGCCTGGTGGTGGGTGAAGGGTGGGAGGTGGGCTCACTCCCACATGCACTCTGCAGGATCTGCTGGGGCATGAGATCAGTGTTCTACTTGGGGGTCTGTCCCCCACAGATCCCTCCCAACCAGAGAACTGGAACCTGCTGGAGGCAAGGGTGGTGAAGCAGCTCCAGGCATGGACAGGGCTTCTGTGACGTCTCTCCCTACATGGGAGTGCTGGTGCTGAACCAGCTGGTCCTGTCCATGTTCTGGCACCACTTACACATCTTGCCTGTGCCCCCAGAGGTCCTGGCAGGACTCCAGAGATGGGCACCGGAGGTTTTTTGGCTGGAATGGCACTTGATCACTGCAGAAGTCCTGAGTCTCCTCTTGCGGGAGGGCAGCTGGGGCCTAGTTTGCCTGCTTGGCAAGGGCATGGCTGGGGCACCCTAGTGGCTGAGTCTCTACTCCACCCTCATCCCACAAGCCACTGGGAACCTCAGCTGGTGGCTCCTCCATGGAGCTGTCACCATGGGCATGTATGTGGTGAGCTTCACAGACACCCCAGTCACCTGTCTGTTCTGTGGGCAGAGGGAAACTCTGGTGCACATGACCCTTGAATGCACCAGACTACAGCCCCTCCACCTCCAGAGCCTCCTCTTGAGGTTCTGGTTGAATTTCACCCCCACCTTTTTTTGTTTTTGGTCACCCCATCCACACCCCCACCAAATGCCAGGACGTCCTGGTCAACCTCCTCCTGGCCCTGGCCAAGTGGGCCCTGTATTTTACCAGGAAGGAGGCTCTAGCCAGGAAGGTGCCTGGAGACTGCAGGGCTGCTTTCCTCTCACTTATCTGTGCACTTCTCTGGGTGGACCACCAATGGGCAGTGTCCACCAGCTCCATGGATGTCTTTGAGGACCAGTGGGTGTGGCCCAGGGGGCTCTTCTTGGTGTCCCCCTCAAACATACTTATTTTCACACTTTTGACCCTTTGACCCTATCTTGGTTTTTGCCTCTTTTGTCCCAAGAATTTTGTTGTATCTTTCACCCATCGGAATCACACAGTAGGGGCTATTAGTTAGCGAGGTGGGCCTTACAGCCCATGATATTTGGAGGATATAAATATACAGGAGTTTCTGGGGCCCCGCCAATTGGTACCTGGGGACACTACCCCTTCTGCTAGCCGGACTGCTGCAGCAGCATCCCAAATCCATTTTTAAAAATACCCCCAAATCCATGTTCTTCCACAGTTAAAACAAAAAATCACCACCACACACACCCCCTATAGAGAGACAGTGATCTGTTGGGTGATGCTTTATTGGTATATTTACAATGTTAAAGCACTTTGGAAACCTACCAGTGTCGCTATGATCATGAAAACATAAGTTCTAAATACCTTCATGTGTTGATGTGTGCCTTTGGTTTTCTTCACACATGATGGGTGTGTGATGAGTGGCTGTGGTGTTTGTAGGAAGGGGTAAGAATGGGTGTGGGGGAAGGTGGGTGGGTGGGTGTGGAGGGATGTGGGTTGGTTTGTGGGTAGGTGTGGAGCAATTGCTGGGGGGATTGTGGGTATGAGGCACCTTGGGGGGGCTGCTCAGGAGGGGTGGGTTCCCTGACTCCCCAAGGGTGCATCCCCCCAACACAGCACACGGAAGCTCCCCCCCAGGGTCCCAGATCCACCTTGGAGGGCCCCAGCACCCCACCCAGGGCCTGTAACTAACCTTCCACAGCAGCAGCGGGGAGAGGGGGGTGCCATATGCTGAGCCTAGCAGGGTCCTGCCAGCCCTGGGCCAAGCCCAGCCGGGTCCTAGGGCCCCTCTGCCACCCGGCCGGGCTGGACCCATGTCAACAAGACCCAGCACGGCACATGGGGACAGTGGGCCAGGCCCAGCCAGGTCCTGGGGCCCCTCCGCAGCCCAGCCGGGCTGGGCCCACAATGACAGGACCTGGCGTGGCACACAGTCCCCACATGCTGGGCCCAGCCGGGTCCTGCTGTCCTTGGGACCACTCTGCCACTCAGCCCGGCCCTTCCTATAGTGGCAGGACCTGGTCCAGTGCATGGGGACCATGTGGAACAAAGCTAGGTCCTGCTGGCCCTGGAACTGCTTGTGTTGCCTGGCTGGGCCAGGCAGCATGAGCAGCCTGAGGGCTGGCAGGACCCAGCTTGGCTCCACACAGTCCCTGCACACAGGGCCGGGCAGCACGAGCAGCCTAGGGACTGTGTGGCTCGTGCTGCCTGGCCTGGCCTGGTGCATGGGGACCACGCGGTGCCAAGCCCAGTCCTGCTGGCCCTGGGCTGTTCATGCTGCCTGGCTCAGCTCTGCATGGTTCCCGTGCACTGGGCCGGGTCCTGCCACTATAGGAAGGACCCAACTGGGTCCTGTCACCATGGGCCGGGCCCCAGGGCTGGCTCTCACCTCCGTCCTCTGTGCCTCCAGGTGGTGGTGAGCATCTCTTTTGGAGGACTGGCTCCGGGCATGGTTTGGAACCGTGCCTTGGTCTGCTCTTTTGCAGAGAATTTTTTTTTTAACAAAACAACAAAAATAACAATAATAACAAAACAACAATAATAAATTATTGTATCATTCTGTTATGAAGAGCACTTTAGGTAGCTACTACAATCAGTAAAAAGTGGTATAACTCTTTGTAACCTTGACGCATATCAGAAATTAAGCACATATTTTCATACTTGGATATCTGAGTCCCCTGCTGCTGCTAATGCATTAAGTGTTCCTGGTTTTCATTTTTAAGGAGAACTACAAATGCCCTGAGAATTCAAATGTTAGACTAAAATATTAAGATATTCTGATTCAGTTAATTTCACTTGATAGACTGAAGATGAAAACAACTAATACTTGGGAGAGAACAAGAAGCCTGGGATTCAGTTGACCCTTCAACTTTGTTCAGATAGTACTAGTTAATTTTATCTAAATGTTCCACCAAAAAATCAGAAATATTTTGAAACTAAAAAAAAAAAAATACTATGAACAATTTTTTCCTTTCCACACACTTTTTTTCAGTTAACTACAAAACCTATAATTATTTTTCAAATTTAAGAATTTTGCATATATAAAAAAGGCAACTATTATTTTTTAAAGAAAGGTTGTAAGAACATTCGATTGCAAAAAAAAAAAAAGTGAGTGGCAAAAATATAATAATTTTTCTAAAATTCTCTAAGGTTTACTGCTTTGAGATTGATTTGGATAAAGAAAGATTTTGGCAGAATACCATTAATACTAGTTAAAACTACTATTCAAATGCCAAGAACAAGAAGGAAACACATTGGGTGCGTTCCAACAAGTATGTTTCCCCAGGGACAAATGTCAGTGGCACATAGCTGTGTTGCTGTTACTTGTCTCTGGGGAACACCTGTAAATGCACACTCTACTGTATGGCAAGTTACTCTAGGTTGGGTAGGGGAGTCTGGGGCCAGCACCTGGGCTGGCCCCAGCAGCCTTACTTGGAGTCTTGGGGGCCTCCTGGGGCTCCGGTGGCATGCAAAATGTGACTGCCGATCAGGCTGCAGTTTTGGGCAGTACACACTACCACCACGTGTGCTGCCCCGCTTTTTTCAGGCATCGTTTTTTCTAACACTGGGATCTCCCAGTGTCAACCCCACCTCCCACCCCCAAGCTTTCCTGCAAATTAGCAGTGCAGTGAATGCCTGCATGTACTCGCTTCTCTGGATGCACCCATTCAGTCTTGGAATCTCAGTGGTATCATCTTCATTTGCATGCCCAACAATACTAACATCTTCTGCATGCAGCAACCATATTCCTAATGCCTAACCAAACTTAGGACTAGTTAATATGGAGAACTTCCATGGGAGATCAGTCATTTGTTTATGCATTGTGATGTAGAAGCAGAGAGTGACCCAAGAGTCTGCCAGACTAGGGAAGATCTGCAGAACACATCTCCTATGATCTGCAATAATAAGGTTGCTCCCTGGCTTGTGTGACCTATTCTGTCCGGAGTTAATTTTGCTAGCCAAAAAAAAAGTCTTTCATTTCTTTCATTTTAGCTGCTTCAGTAGCAGTTTATAAAGAGAATGTTTTCTTTGTGATTACTTTTTTGGCTGAAGACTGAAGAGTATCTAAATTGTTTGTCCTTCCATGGAGTGGAAAGGAGTCTCTGGTGGATAAAGGCACAGCTTGTCTCTCCTATAAATTGCAACTATTGTTTTGTTGAAGTCTATTACTTTGTTTTGGGTCATGGAAGGCAGGCAAGAGACTGATGATTGAAGGAGCTAGACAAGATTAGAGAGAAAAAAATCAATAAATGTACAAACAAAAAGAGGGTTTCAGACTTTAATCAGGTGATTTATTGCCCATTTTGTGCCTCTTTTTGCATTAATGTCATCAGCTTAGTTATACAGAGAGTTGACCATACACTTTGCTTTGTCTTCTGGAATGTCTTGTACAAAGCGTAGAAGAATGAAGATCTTGTTTAACATATGATTTGAAATCATGCTAATTTTGTAGAGCTCTGTTTTTTTTTAAAGTTATTGACCACAATAGATGAATAGTGTGTCACAAAACTAATTATATGTCTAAAAAGTATATATCATCCAGTTTACTGAAGACAGATTTGAAAATGATACAAAGAAGAGAGAATTGATTCAAAAGGGCAAGCTCATAGGAGATGGGTGGGCTATGGGAAACTGCTAATTTAGAGCTGTAAGGTAAGTGGAATCCTCTTTTTAATAGTAAGAAGATACACAGTTGAGCAAATGCTTTAAAAACTTCCAGAAAAGAAGAAGTGAGTGACCTTAATTATATGGACAAGGGTCTGTAAAGCACCCTTCTGTAGTGGTAGTCACTAAAGTAACTCTGATACACGCCACATGAATAGAGAAAAGAAGGACGGACCAGACTCTTTGTGGGTCATACCTTGTATTTATTCACAGGGAGCTTGATCCTGAGCCCTCTGAGCTCAATGAGAGCCTTTTCAATCACTTTAAAGGGCTTTGAATCAGGTCTCAGCTCTGGACTGAGGCCTATATTTCTGCAGGTCATCTTAGTCCATTCAGAAGTTGGGAGTTGGGAGTAAAGATATCTGAATTATAACAAGTTCAGGACCTTGACACTGAATGAATTATACACTGGATTCTGTGTCTTACAGGTCTTAGTTTGTCCCAGTGACATCAGATTGGGAGTAACAGGGAAACTAGCATAATTATATTCACAAAAGTTATAACTAAATGGTTCTAGGCAACACATCAGGTATCAAAAGGAGATAAATACAATATAGAATAGTCCATCCTACTAGTGAGAGTGCATAACACACATACGTACCACTCAATGGGCACATCTACACATGCAATTAATGTGACTGAATAAACTCTGGTGCAATTTGAGCTAGAGTAAACTAATCTGGACTTCACCATCTACATATGCATTTAAGCTCAGTAATTTAATCTGCCATTGGATAGTACTTATCTCATTCCAGGGTTGGAGTTGTCCCACTGGAAATTGAAGTAGGCTGTTTTGGCTCTTCTTAAGTCACTCCAACACCTGGAAAATTTTGCAAGTCTGATAAAACAGCTGATGGACTCACAATAGCAAGTCCTGCTGGTGGTGCAATGCCTTTGGGATCTGTAGACAGCATGTCATCGGAATGTGATCTATTTAACATGCCTACAAAGTGTCTTGCCATCTGGTATATGATTCTGGGTCCTGTGGCTTCAAGGACACTTGCAGGCACCCACTGTGGCCTAGTTGCATATTTATAGTTTCAGAACACACAGGATTTTTTTGGTTTGAAAGTCTGCAAAGTTGAAGTAGCCTGCTTTGTAGACAGCTGGATTTCTTGCTTTGCTCAGTTACCAAGTCCAGGTGCAGCTGATCCAAAGAAGTTTTCAGTGGGTGGTTCATCAGTAGTGCTGCAGAGTTTTCACCTGTGGCTGAGTATGGGCTTACATGCTGTTGTAGCAAAGAATTACCTAATCAAAATTTCCAATCTCAATTTCCAATCTGCTTCAAAGTATCTTTCATAGTTTGGACAATGCACTTGGCCAGCTATTGGATGATGGATAAAATGATACAGATGTTATGTGACAGATAAGATTTCTGTCTATGAACTTCTGGAATTCTTCATAAGTGTATTGTGCACCACTGTCTTCCAAGTAGCTGGAAGACCATACGTCACAAACAGGTTTCATGAAATCATGATGCAGAAAGTCATTGATGGAACTGGAACAATTTCCAGCCACTCAGAAAAGGCATCAACAACCATGAAACATATCTGACCTTCAAATCATTCAGGAAAATCTATATGCAGATGTTACTAGCCACCTCCCATGGATAGATTGAAGCTTTAGCTGGAGCATGGTGAGTAGCCTAGCACTGTCTGCGCTTCTTTATGATTTGTTCCATGTCCGCATTCATTGTTAGCCACCAGACTGTTTAGCAATGGCAAATGACAAATTTCACTTCATTGTAGGTCTTCATCTCAAACCCCACACATGAGGTGATCCTTGGACAACTCTGCTATATATGTTGCAGTTCATTCATCTGGTTGAAATGGAACCATCTTAATGTTTCAGATAGAGTCAGTGCAAAGTGATTTTTAATAGTGTGAAGATTTCATTGTAGGACTTGTCATAGGGTTAGGCTGGGGATGCAAGTGAGAGAACAGTGTCAGAAGCTTGCGAGTCAACGACAGTCAACAGTGTTGCCACTGGATTTATGACCCAGATATCTTGTTCCAGGTGGACCCAAACTCTCAGACTGACCATGGCCTTTCCATTCAATAACAGTCACATTTTATTGATACACAGTGATAGCAGATTAAAATAATACAAACAATTCTATATCTACCAGGACCAGGGTTCACAGAGTCAAGGTATGTCTAGCCAGTACGCAACCTTCCCTTTGAGGTTCTCTTGAATGTCAGATGGCAGCAGCCTGGAGGCTGAGCCTGCCACCCTGGCCCCACCCCTGCCCCCCCAAGTGGGGGGGGGTGAGATGGCTGGTGTGTTCCCTCTGTCTATGGTGGCCTCAGGTTCCCCTCTCAGGGAAACTTTGCTGCTCTGGAATCCCTTCTTTTGTATTCTTTTCCCCTCCAAGTGGAGGGGGGTGAGATGGCTGGTGTGTTCCCTCTGTCTATGGTGGCCTCAGGTTCCCCTCTCAGGGAAATCTTCCCTTCTTTAGTCCTACCTTATGTCGCAGATATAAATCACAGATCAAAGCTTACCTTAATGAAGGAACTGTTTTTCCTGTTCAGCATGGTACTTCAGGGTGAGATGCTGTGAGCCATGGATGATATCTAATGTTGCCTAGACTTCTAGCATTGAAGACATATAACTTTAAGAACAAAATGTGCTTCTGTTAGGGCTATGCAAAATGTCGATGGGATGTTTTGTTTCAAAGCTGTTTCAATGCATTTTGAGATTGAAACAGCAAAATTGAAACAAAGCACTTCAAAACAGCTCTGAAACAAAACAAGGGTACTCAAAATGTTTTGAGGCTGGGCTTGCTTGCAGCTAAACAGAAACTAAGGAGAGGGAGGGGGAAGAGGGAGGAAGGACTGCTCTGATACTGACATGTGTAGCTGGTCAGTGACTGTGATCTTTCCCTGAGGTCCCTTCCAATCCCAGTGCTCTGGAGAAGGGATGGAAAAACAGCATAAAAAGCATTATTTGAACTGAGCTTTCTCTGTGCCTTCACACTTACAAGTGACATGAGTTTTGCTCTGAACAGGTTGAGGTTCGGTCTTCCAGAAACCCTAACACCTATCTCCTTTAAGCCTCACAGGCTTCATGGCCTTAGCAGGGGCTAGCATGCCTGCTGTTTTCATTCAAATCAGGAAATAAATGACAAAAGTTATAGGCATTTTTATGATTCCCTATTATAGCCTATGGGCAAAACATCTAAACAGCAAAACAGTTTTGGCGAAACAAAATGGAACAGTGCTTCAAAATGGTGAAACAAAACACTGTCCCTTCAAAATGGCAAAACAGAAGTTAAAACCAGTGCTGTTTCACACAGCCTTAGCTTCTGCTACACTTTGTTGTTCTTCTGAAACATTTATTCTCCAGCTAGCCTGAGCAGACATGAACATTATGAGAGATTTTCCATCCAATCAATATTTTACCCCATGATGCCTTATATATTTACTAGGCCTGTGTGTGTTTTTCCTGTGTTTCTTCATACTGTCCTTTTATTAACCTTCCCTATTTTCTGTCCATGGCTGGGGCTGTGAACAGATATTTTTTTGAGTATAACTTTCCATGGCTGGGCACTCAGCTAGGACAAGAGAACCTAGACAATTCAGGCATCCATGATTTTCAGAACTCCTCTACTGCATCAATTGGTAGCTTAGAACATTTCTAGAATACCCAAAACTGGCTACTCCCATTCCTTACTTGAAGTCAAACTGGTCCTTTTTGAAAACTGCTTTGCTTATGACAAGTTTACAAAATGAAGCCAGCAAACACAGATGAGTTTTCTAGTTTCATGAACTCTCAATAAATTATGTTCAAGTCCTTAAAAAAAATACTCACTTTAATTAATCTCTCTGAAGGTTTTGTAAGCCTGGCACATTTCAAAAACTTATTTGAATGATGTAAACAAGTTCACTCGCCAAGGTAAGTTTTACCCCATCTCTTTTCTTTCCATGTCTAATATTATTAAAGACTTAGCTAAGTGTCTTTAGGATGTGCTGTGCATTGGATATTGGCATTGAGAAATAATGTGATTTTAGAAAGAGCATAAAATCCATGAAACAATAATGATAGTGTAGGGGACAGCTGTGATGAATAGTAGTCTAGCTTTGGGCAGCAGAAAATATCAATTTGCACCAGTGACATCACATAGAGCCCACAGGTCTGGTTAAGTAGCACAGTTCTTCTTCAATAATCTTATTCACATTCACCTCTTTTCTTCCCTATCTCCATTCCTGCTTTCACTGGTGAATTAGTGGTGCTAATGCTGGAAAAACTAGTTTACACGTGGTGCTGGCAGCCAGGAGGTTAACTACTGCAGATTTGATAAACACAAGAATAAAGCACTGGACAATCTGTATGTACACTCTTACTGTTCTTCCCTGCAGTGGAGCTGAATCAGTTGCAGCAGCATAGGGTTATCTTAAAGTACGGGAGGAGAAAATGGGAGGTGTGGAAAGAAGGGCTACAGCAGACCATTAGTAAAGCACTGCTATGATTCCTGTTTCTTCTCTCTCCTCAACGTTTTCTTACTAAATCTCTATAATTACTTTAAAAATATCCCCTCCCAAGAATCCCAACTTGGATGAAAGATCCCAATAGTTAAAAAACAAACAAACAAACAAAAATAGTCATAGCATGACTAAGGCAAGATTTTCAAAAGTGACTCATAATTTTAGGCACCTGAAAGTTGGATGCTCAACTTGGAATATTCCAATGGGTCTAAAATTCACAAAGGGCTGAACACCTACTGTCTGAACACTGTAAAACTTCAAAAAGGTCTGAAGCTGAGCACAAAAAGATTATGACCGCAAATCCAGACAGTTTGAAAATATAGGCCAAAAGATACTATTTTAGTTAAAAGGTCTTTCAGTGTTTACACAGAGATCTTGCTGCACCTTAAGTACTTCCATTTCATAAATCCCAGAAGAAAGAAGTTTCCAGCATTTTGTCCTGTGTGACATACTGCAGCATCAGATCACAGCAGGATTTATGCTCCTATTGCAATGCCACTGAAACCTAGCCATTTCTAAATTCCTACAGTAGGCTCTGATTTGGTAAGGTATTTATGTGCATATCTAACTTCAAGCATGTGTGTATGTAACATAGTCCCTACCCTGTTACTGAGAGTGAGAAGGCCAAAGAGGGGCATGGTACCTTGAAAAAAGCCATACTGCGTGTATAAACTGGACTTCAGAATGCTGTTACTAGGCCCAGGGAGCTAGGAGAGCAGATGTTGGACCTCCGAATGTTGTAAGAAATGCTGCCCAAATCCTGCTATCAAGGCTGGCACTAGGAAACAGAATGAAGAGCTGCAGCTTCCAGTGTATAAATGGTGGCCTGCAGGAGCTGAGACATAGACAATTAATTGAGGGAGGTGGGACTGCATGAATGCAGCAGCAGGCTCACTCGTAGGTTAAAAGGAAACTACTGCTTCTTGTTAAGGGAACCTCAGGTCAGGGGTCTGAAAAGGGGAAAAGGAGAGGCACATGTCAGGTTGGAGCCTCAGTCTGAGCCTTGGTTGGGTGGAAGCAGGACTCGGAGAATGTGCATTGCAGAACCTGGATGACAAGAACTCATGTACCCTTAGGAAAAGGAAGCCATGTAGACACTGAAATAAAGAAGAGACTGCAAGGGGCTGCTTAGCATATAAGTAAGTATGGTTTTAATGGTTTCACATTTTATGTTGTTGACTATGTGCACCTGTGAGGCATGGGCATGGATACAGGGGAGGCTGGAGGCCACAATTAGTGCCAGGAAGGCATGGAATGCTTCGTAGTAGACTGCTGAAGAACCCAGTGAACTGTGTGAACGGCTTAGGATCCTAGTGAACTGAGTGGGTCTGTAGACTGGGTCAAAGATAGTGGGGACTGTAGCCAGGTATGAGAGAAAGAAAAGGGGGTCACAGTGGAAGAGAGCTTCTCAGACTGCTGTATTTCACCCCAGCCATTTAAAACATCAAGGTGTGGCAGGTTAGGTGTATGACAGGCTGCCTGAGATACCCTAGGCCTGCTACAATCAAATCAGCAAATCAACTTGCATGCTTAAAATTACGCATAGGCCTAATGGTTTTGTTGACTCAGACCTGCAATGCATAGAGATGTTTGACATAGCCTTGCAATTAAATTTGAAAAGCTCAAAATTTGAGCATCTTTATCTACTGCTGCAAATGCAAAACTGGCAATAACATTTTAGTACTCAAAGTATTTTCCTTGTGTTAATAAGGGGGAAAGTGCCATGATTTTGAATGTTTCTTAAAGTAGATAGATCATCATTTATTATCATCAAAATTTTAAGGCCTAACATGAAAAATTGAAAAATCACAAAATTCTAGCTTTGCAAAGCTCTAATAATGAACAGATTCATTATTCATGGTATTATCATAATAATTAATATTATTACTCATAATATTCAGGTTTCAGGACAGATTTCTGACTACAACCTGATATTTTGATTACTTAACACTTGCTCATATTTATATACATCCTGACATTCATTTCATTTAAATAAATCTACAGTAGTTTTGCATTTCAACTAGAGGAGCCTCCAGGCAACAATTTGGCCAAATCAGTTAGAGTGCTAAGGAATAAATAATAGTATTGCTTGTCTCAGGAGACAAAGTGGACAGTAGAAGAAAGAAAGATTAGTAATCTTTGTAATTTCAGTAACAGTTGCAAGAAAAAAAAGTGCTGATTTCATGCTGATTCTCTTGACAAGATACATTTCAGTGGACCCTGAACAGAGACAGGGATTTAGCAAAAGCATGGAAACCTACTATCTTACTTATATAAATAACATTTTAATAAAATTATTACTGTAATAGGACTTTAATGTTTTACTACAAAGAAAATCTTGGAGATTTTAATATGTGACCGCTGGGCTTTGAAAACCCGCTCTCAAGCGGCCTTTGCTCTACTGGTAGATGTCAAGCACCTCCTGGGTTTGTGTCATTGCTGGAGTAGCTCTCTTCTTCCTGCATTGCCAACCCTGTTCTTGCCTACCGCAACTTCCTGTTCCTCAGTAGGAGGGGTCGGCTGATGGGATACTCGGTGGCCCAGGGTTCACCGGTCATCACTCATGGGGCTCCGTCACCCCTACACCCTGGCCTCATGCACTCCTTCGGTGTGCTGCCCAGCCATTGGCCTCGGCCTCTTCTTGCGGGGATAACCCTCTCCCCCTTTGCGTTTAGATGGCAGTGGCTTAAGGCCCCACTCACCCGTGTGGGCCTACCCCACAGCCCTTCACACCTCCATCCCTTCCTTCAAGGGTACATACAACCAAAAAGGGGGAACCCTAATGAGGCTTCTCCACAGCCCTGCCCCTTGGACACTTGTCCCTATCCCCTATGCCCCTTTGTCTGGGGTAACAAAAATAAATGTGTTAAACAAAACCAACTACTAAGCTATTCCCTGCCTCTTTCTATCCTTTTCCCCGGAGCCTAACAGGGAGAGGATGCTTTTCTTCTTGACCCATCGCCTTCAGGATCTACTCCTGTCTGTCCTCAATCTGGTGGAACCGGGCAGCGATACCCGCCCTGACCACAAACTCCTTTAGGGCTCTCCTGGGGTCTTCTCCCACCCCGTCGTGCCTTCCTCCATGCCTCGTCATCCTGGGACCCCCACCTGTGTTCTGCTCTGCTTCCAGGGGTCGCTTCAGCTCCACCTCCGGCCGGCAAACTTGTCGCTCCCTCGTTGTCCTGCGTAGGTTCCCGTCAGGGTGCTCCACCCTCCACTGCCTGCATCTGCTCCCGCTTGCCAGGCTCCCTGGGTCCAGTGAGTGGGGTCTTCCCCACTGCCAGCATCAGTCGCGGCTTCATTCCCTAGCTATCCACCCCCTCTGCAGCAGCTGCCACCATTTTTATTTCTGCCGGCCGGCGTCCGACACTGACGTCATCAGTTGGCCATAATTGAACAAAAAGGCGGCTAACAAGCCACGCGGGTTCCTCCTTCCGCCCCATGTGTGTCCCATCCCGAGCTGCTGGTAAGTGCCGCTCATTATTTTGACTCCTGGGACATAATAGATAAAAATCTTCCACAATGCCATACAAAATAACCGCATTTTGATTCATTTTAATCATTCCAGTCTCTGATTCAATAAGAATTCAGTAACCAAGAAATTGGCAGTATTAATTGGTAGAATTTAAAGGAAATTTATCTGATCTCATACTTTTCAAATCTATACCACTGACTTCTGTGGAGCCACATGAATGTGAATCTTGTATGGGCAGAAGGATTGAATCCAAGGTATGCAAAGCTTCTTTCACAGTTTGGGAAAATTAGATCTAGATTCTACATTATCAAAGGGATTACCAAATTGCTGAGTTCTGTACTCATTTACAACGCCTGGCTCCTACTCTGAAGAAGCTCTGATCAAGTAGATAGGCTTGAAGAAAATATCTGATGCCCTGGTGATCCCTGGTTGATAATGGCCTGATGCAAAATGATGTTGGTATCAGCAGTATACAATGGTGGTTTAGAGCTATAACATGCTATTCACATCAGTTGAACTTTTGTTGCTTGAAATCAGAGTCAACTGCAACAATATGAATCATACCTTTTAGCAGGTCTAAAAGATCACCCATAGGTGCAACTTATGCACTATAGATAAGAACAATTTTACAACAGACTATCATTTGGTGTTACTTATTGTTATAATTACTTCTGAATGGGGGCTTTTTCAAGACATTGTTCATGTTTCTGAAAACTGAAATGTAAAGATACGGTAAGAAACTGGAATGATACAAGTCTTAGCTAAAATGAACTCTTTGTTTTGAAGCATAGGGAGGTGTTTTCTTTGGTGGTTTCCTCCTGTTGTCACTTTTGATATACAGGCTGCTGGGGTCTGTGTGTTTTAGAAGGTAGAATCATAGAGTCAAAGGACCAGAAGGGACCTGCAAGATCATTAAGTTCAGTCCCCTGCTATGGGCAGGAGGTTATTGGGTTCAAATGATGCTAGCAAGCAGTCTTCCAGATGCCAAAGGTGACACAAGAAAAAACAACAAATCAATGTTCAGTGGCGAAAGCAAAGAAAGGTGTCTTGTTCTTGGACAGTGTACCAGTTAACTCAACTTAGTGAAGCTTGCCCTTGACAGGTAATAGTGCATTACATACAGCCCAGACTCCCCATAGTCACTATAAGAGGCCAAGATTCACAACCCCTGTATTCACACTTCAATGCCCTCTGGCTCATGCCAATTCTTCTTTCTTTCTCATTTAAGATTTTCATCTCTATTTATTTCTTTTGCCAAATTTAAAATCTACACTTAGGTTCTTGTGATTTCCGCCTTATTAGTGTGTTCTTGTTTTTTACCTTTATCCTCCTGTTTCAGCTGCTGTTTTCTTACTCCCTTCTTTGAATCATTCATTATCCTTTTGCTAAGTAGAGTGTTTTTATTTATTTATTTTCTTTCTTATCTGGTCATCCAATGGTCATGAGGCCCATTTCTCCCAAGCTGCTTTTCAACACAATAGCCTACTACAGCTTAGCATAACTTGAACTCCTACGTACTTCAGACTGAGTCTAAGCAAATGTCTAATGTCTGGGATGTTGATAACAGATTATTTGCTTGTACTGCTTCCCTGACCTTCTAAATTGTTTTAGAATTAGGCTGTCACAAAATTCAAGAAACATTAAGAAAAGCAAGTTGTCCTTCAACTAAATTATCAAACAAGAGGAAACTAGTTTTGATGTTGAAAGAAGTGGGCATTTGTGCATTCTTTCAGGTTTTCTTTTCTTCTTTGCCAGCCATGTACAAAGCGGAGAAAGCAAAGCTTGTTTTTAACACCTAATTCATTTTTGTCCAAAGAAATATAACTGAATCTTTCTAGAAAAGTGAAAACATGATGAGATTATAGAAAATATAAGAAATTAGGGCTGGAAGAGACACCACAAGGTCATCTAGTCCTGTGCTCTGTTCAAGGGAGGGTCATCTCTGACCAAACCATTCCAGACAAGTTTCCGTCTAACTTGTTCTTCAAAACTTCCCAAGACAGAAATACTACAGTTTCTATAGTAGCCTGTTCCAATCTTTGACCACCATCATGGTCAAACAGTTCCTAATTTCCAACTTGAATTTCTGGTGGTGCAGCTTGAGGCCATTGTTCCTTTTTCTGTCCCCTATGGCCATAGAAAAAAGCTCATTTCGAAACTCTCTGTAATCCCTCCTTCAGGTATTTGAAGACTTATCAAATCCGTTCTCAGTTCTGTCTTCTCCAGACTAAGTAACCCTCACTCTTTCAGTCTTTCTTCATAATCTTGCTTCCTAGGCCCTTTATCATTTTTGTTGCTTTGCACTGGACTCTTCACATCTATCTACATTCTTCTTGATAGGTGGGGCCCAAAAATGGATATGGTACTCCCTCACCAGTGCCGAGTACTCATTTCCCTTTAGGGGAATGCACAGTATATTTTGAAATCCAAAACATCCTAGTGTTTGTGTAAAAGTACTGTGATATATTGTCAGTATTAGCGGCAGGATACACACAATTACACTGACATCAGTGCTGCCCTTTACTTGTGATATAGAACTCGTTATGAAATCCGTGCACGTTACGGACTTTAGTTTGCCAGAGTTCACAAAACCTTTTGTTTCAATTCTCATTTGCATGGTTTCACCATTCCTTTCATTCCTGGGATCCACTTTGAGGTTTAGATCTACATAACCCCCTGTTTTGGCATGTGTACACTGTCAAAGGACCATGCTAGGGAAGGCTACAGTGAAGCACGTTGATGTGATACTGCCATTTTAGTGTGGTGTTGGGCATGTTTTAATAAGCATGCACTCTCAGGAGTGTTTGTTGGCAGGTGTCCAATTATACGCAAAGGAACTACGTTTACATCCATTTCAGGGAGTAGTGTAATGCTCTATAGCATGGTCCTTTGGGAATGTGCGAGACATTACAAACATGCCCTTAGTACACTACTAAAACTTGTATGATGCCTTTGTAAGGTAGCCCAGATAAGATGTATATTTACATCTAGAAAAAGGAATGGCATTTATTATTAATTTCAAATAGTCCCTAACATACTATAATAAATGTTAATTTGTGCTTAGAAAACTGTGTAGACACATACTCAAAGTGCAAATAAAATAGGTGCAAAAGGCCATACAGGAAAAATGGTACTGCTTAACGCAAAACAAATGAGTTGTGTGCACACTTTGGGTATTTATTTGTGTGTGTGTGTATATATTTTAATTAAGTACTCAATATTGCATATGTTTAACTTTAAAGAGGCACACTGCAACTTCGGTGTCCAAAAGCAACTCTATTGAGATACAGTCTGTTTGTTACAATAATAAAGTTTGTGATATACACCATTATTTATATATTTATATTATTTACCCCGTCCCATTCATAAGATTAGGGATCAGTTGTGCTAGAGTCATTATAAACATTGCTTCAACAGTAATTGAAAGGAAAGGAAAATCTTTTCATTTAGATTTTTTACAATGATAAAATCAGGGCACAGGACAATTTAGTAACCTGCCCATGTTTATAAAAGGTAGTCTATGACAGGGCAAAGATTTGAATTTAGATTTCCTGAATCTTAGCCCATTGCCTGGAACACAACACCCAATTTTTCTATATTTAAATGAAGTTGACCTTGCAGCGCTGAGCCCTTCATAGTTCATAATGATGTCATAAAGAGGCTGAACATTTTAGTTATTCAAAAGATTGAACCTGCAAAAAAAAAAGCTTTCAGAATCCTCTGCTTTGACAGTGTTGTGCTTCACAGAATTGAATACCACTAGAAGACCAAAAAGTCTCTGCAACATTTATGTAGGTGGAAGGCTGTACAGAATATCTATTATGTACATGGTACATTTGAACCTTGCTATAAAAACAGATAAGCATTGCTATCGGAATGTCCTGGTGCTGCTCATACCAGAGACTCAGTCTGAATAGCATGTGATTGATTCCATTCACTAATGATAGACGTTTTTACAATTAAAAAAAGTTAAAACAGTGATATAACTCCCCTTCCACACACACACACACACACTTGTCTTCTGCTGCTCATAAAGTTCTCTAACATCATTTTAGAAAAGGTGCTTAGGGGACAGGCTGTAGTTCTGGGTCTGAGGAAATTTATTGCATGTGGACAGGTTCTAATAATTTCTGAGAGTTGAAATACTAAGAAAAGTGAAAACATGGGGCATTCACTGCAGCACTAATCCAGGGGTAGATGGTAGGAGGAACTCATTGTGGATTGATGGGGATAAATCACTGTCTTCCTGAAAGATATATCTATTCTGCAAATTGGCAGGGTATGGGAAAGCAAAAGGAGAGGCAAGGTGAGAGATTTTTGTTCTCACGTATAAAAAACAACTTAGGGGGCATGCACATTTGAAGAAGAGTGGGTGCAAGGAAGATAAAGGCATCCTTTTGGAATATAATTCAGTGACACAAAGTACACTGGGACAGTTTTTTGGATCCAATGCTCATACTTTGCCTCACACCCATGGCATATTCTGATAATAAAGCTCATGTCACCAGGCCTTGGAGGACCCCTGTAATGCAAACGGCATAGAACCCATCTAGCACATACACCAATCTCCACATATGCTGTCAGGATAAAAGGCATACCTGGAGCAAAGCAGACATGTCAGGATCTTGTAGTGCTGCCTGAATTCTGTTTCAACTCTGCAAGTATTTTACTAATCTCAACAGTATAGAGATAGACTAATGCCATCTCAACTGTATAGTGCTATACTAACATCATCCCATCTACACAGTTGGTCAAATAGAACATATCACTCTAAATAGAACATATCCTTGCCTCCTGCATTTGGTTTACATAACATTTATACACACAGTTGAGATCAAAACCTGCCCATAAGCCATTCAAGGATGCACTTGATTAGTTCAAATGAATCAAAAATGGCCTGAACTTTTACTCAGCTATGTCTGACAAGGTTTGGAAATGGTTTTCATTCTCACACTTCTCTTCTTTCTCTCAATGTGCAAGGAGATATACAGGAGAAGAACAGCTTGTCTCGCTGCAGGTTTGTCCTGAGTATGCTCTGTATCAGAAGAGCACCCAGCAAAGACTGTTCTCACAGGATTGTCTTTCAACTCTGCAAAAGTGAGAGTTAAGTATCCAATTTTTTCTGAACATACCCAAACTCAGAGCCTGACCCTCTGGAACTCAGCACCTGGTAATATTTGCTCTATCACCTGAACATTTTGAGGTTCATCACTAATCTGAAATCATCCTGAACCTTGAAATATGAAATTCAGAATTAGAGAGCTTGCTGACATTTAAGTAATATTTTGTATTTTTTATTACCTAACATAAGCATTTAGACAGCCTGTTCTTGTAAGACATTTCTTACTCGTTCACATGCCTGCAAAGCATTTTGATTAAATACGATCTCAAGATGACATCATCCTCTCTCAACTGCGCTTTCCTCTTTTCAAGGCCTCCTATTTTTTTTTAAAATATAAATCGACTTCTTCATTCCCTTTAAAAACCTGACATCAGATGTTTTTGAATCATGCACCCATTATTTCACAGGTTAATCCATCTTTTTGACTGAATGCATGGAGGTTTAACAGATAAAAATTGAAGGATAAACAACAAATGGAGTAAAACAAAGAGACAAAGCATTTTGAAAGACTTGTTTTTACGTCAACTGAGACTAGAATGTAAAAGATATAAACTATAATGTATTATTATTTAGTTATTATTTAATAAATCCAGAAAAAAACCATTAAAACCAAAAAGAGGTATTTAGGCGCTTTCTACCACTACTGGATGATACAGTACAGCTAGTTATGATGATTAGCAAGCCATTTAAATACATTTCTTTAGCAGGGTAGCTTAACATTTCACAAAGGACCATTTAAACTGCCTCAGGGAACTGGTTTTCCATTCATAATAGCCCTAAGCTGTCATCACAAAGATCCCTTGATACAGGGCTGTAGCAACGAAGTTTGGCACCTGGGGCAAGAACTGCAGTGGCAGCCCACCCTCACCCCACACACAAATCCAGGAGTGCACGCAGTGGCGGGAGCCACCCTTCCCCCATCCCTGCATCCCCTCCAAACAAGCTGCTTGTAGCTCTGTCCTATTCCTGCCCTGGCTGGGCAGCACCTCTTGGTGCCCCTTGGCAATCGCCCAGCTCACCCCCCACTTGCTATGGCACTGCCTGGATATCAATTACAAAAAAAAAAGTTCTAAGTCAGAACACCTTAACAATTTAACTAGTTGCCTCTGACTGGCAGAGACACAGAAAATCTGTTAAGCCAGATCAGACTTCCCATTCTGCTACTAGCTGAAGGTTTGCTTTTACATTTCCCATATCTATTCATGGAGTTAAGAGTGCAATAAAGGCATTAAAGAAAAGGGGAAGAAAAAACAACAACCTGTCTTCAAGAAGATTGGTAGCCAGCAGAGATCTATGAATATTTTAAAGGGTACTTTTCTGCCCTCATACTGGCAACTTTGGACTTTTCTTTACGTGCAGAAATGTTTTCACTGCCTATCCTAAGAGAAGACATGTTTGAAATGTTTTAGTCTGTTTTAAAATTCTTAAAGAACCTCAAGGAAAATCTTTGTTGTTATATATATAAGTTATTCAGTATACATATAACACTAACACGCACACATACTCTATAATAGTGAATGTTTTAAGTCTCAATTACCACTGGAACCAATTGCTGTTGGATGTGGAATTCTGCATGAAGCAGACAGAGTCTCTCATACAAAAGTATGCAAGACTATTTTAGATTTCCTAAAAGCTAGGTTGTAGCTCAACCCAGCTTGCTGGAATAGAGACAGAAATCAGTGAATACATTTCTATGACTTTTGTTGTGCAGGGGTCAGGCTAAATGATCATAACAATCCTCACCAGCTTTTAAAATAAATATGAATAAAATATAAATCAATAAGAAATCTAATTATAAAAAGAGTGAAAAAAAGCTGTGAGCCAAAGTCAAACTGAAATATTTGTTAGGTGATGGAATTTGAGATTACTGGTTTGGAAAAAAAAGATATTTTCATAATAACGATGTGCATAGAGGTCAATGAAATGCATATTAAAAATGGTACAGTTTTCAGTAAGAAACTCTATATAGAGAAGGTAAAGCACTTGAGGACACTTTTTGGGCTGAGACTCCTCATCAAACTTTCCTAAAGCAACTGCATCTGGATTATGTTAAATGGATTATTTAGGCTATGAATTCTCTTTTGCCTAGCATATAAAATGCCTCTTGTTGACAATGGTTAATGTCCTCATGGCACTTCATGTGTTAGAGGAATATGTGTTGCACAGTCAAGAATGGGTTAAAAGCACCCATCTCAAATCAGATTAGCCCATTTAAGGTACTGGGAATAATTAGTAGGGTCAGTCAAAGAAAGAATAAAAATGTGCGTTTCTGTCAAAATTAAAGGTTTACAAAGTCCTCTGGCTCAAATTTTATTTTGAAAGAGTATTGGGGAAAAATTTTTTTTTTTAAACACGAAAATCTAATTGATATTGCAATTGACATTGTATTTTACTTTTCAGTTTGAAATTACTTTTCATTTTAGTTTTGTCTAAGTTCATTAATACAAAAATCAAAATATTAAAATTGAAATGGAACACTTTGACCTGAAACAACTGGGTTGGAGGGGGGAGAGGGGGAAGCATTTTAAAACTATTGGGAAAGAAACCAGCTTTCCAATTGTAGACATCTTCTGTTCGGAATCCTTCCATTCTCCACACAGGTCTCTTAATATTAAGAAAGTTCAGCCATCAGTCAAGGGCTGATGATTTGGGCTTAAGGGGTTTCTCAAGGCCTTAAAAGCATTTGCCAAGAGCAAGAGAGAGTGTTAAAAAACAAACAAATTGTTGTGGTAATTAAAACTTGACACGGTAATGTTTTACTTGGGATTTCTATGTGAAGTTTTGCCATTGTTTTGACCCTCTTTTCAAGATTATAGATCCTGTAAGTATTTTATAAGTAAAACTATATCACAAAATATCTGAAGTGTCTCTCACTAGTTTGTCTTTCGGTGCATAACTGACACACTACAATGCCCCCAGAACTGTAGCATCTTGTAACTACAAAGCATTTTATAAAGTTGAATAAAAATCCTTATCTAAGCTACTGATGAATGTTGCTGGTTGGCGCTGCTGAACTGGAACTGGAATGCCTGTTCAGCAATCACAGTTTCATATTTTTATTATTTTCTATCAAAATAAATTGTTGAAATTCCAAAACATTGTTGAAATTTCATTTAAAGCAGTTCTTTTCATCAAGGTCAATTTTTTTTGATGATTTGGACTTTACTAGCCAGCTTGAAAGGGAACAAAACCATCCCTAATAAATGAGACAGACCATCCTCTTGTGAGGCATACAGACAGGGAGAGAGCCTGTCCCAAAAAGGTCATGATTAATCAGGACTAGCGGCTAGACCTACGGTCAAACACATCTGCACTGGGTTTGGAACCAGAGATCAAACCAGAATCTGCATGCCAAAGATGTGATCAGGAGCAGGTCAGGGTCAAGGAGTCAGAACTAGGAAGCCATAAATCAAGCCAGGTTTCGGAAGCAAGAGTCAGGACACCCCAGATCACACCAGGCCAGGAGCTGAGAGTTGCAGCTGGGAGCAAGCCAAGGGCCAAAAGCCAGACAAAGGTACCAGGAATGTAGGAAGAAAGATCAAGAGCTAGCGGGGCAGGAGGGGAGCAGAAATCAAGGCAAGGTGCCAGGATCAGCACAGTCTATAGAAGTCTCTTGCTAAAATCATAGATATCTTGCTGCTATCTGCCCTGCTGATTTTAAGGTTGTGCTTTGGGTGGATCTGGCTTCCTGTGAGCATAGCAGCCAATTACTGGCTGCCAGAAGGATGACTTATCCCCAGATGGAGAGTTGACTCATCATATGATCTACCTGGGGAGACACCCAATCTGCTTGGGCAATTGGGATCCAGTAAGTCACTAGCTAGGGAACCCAAGATGCTGCCAGATGGGGACCTGGGTGGCCTACTTGCATGCAAGGCTAGTGAAGCTTGTTTCTTGGCAGCTCTTTTTCCTGTCAGCAAACTGTCTGGCTAGTGAGCAGGCTGACAAGAAACCTGGCAGGTTGACCAAGCTCATATTGGGAGGAACACTCAGCTAGGTTGGATCGGTTATGTAGCTTCTTAACTGTAATCAAGGAGCTCTTTGTGACCCAGGAAGTGCAAGGGCCAACCAGATGTATCGATCTCCTAGACTTGGCCTTGGCCAAAGGAGATGATCTGGTGTATGGCTTGAACCTTGAGGGTAGCCTGGGCAACAGTAACCATGAGCTCATCAGGTTCAATGTCTGCTGCAAAGTTGACAAATCAACTAGGAGGACTGAAGTCCTGGACTTCAAAAATGCTGACTTCAACAGGATCAGGGCACTAGTAGGGGAGGCGATGCAGGACCAGGGTTGAAAGGTGAATGGGGTGCATGAAGAGTGGTCATTCCTCAAGGACACGATTCTTGAAGCACAAAAGAAAACCATTCCTGTGAAGAGGAAAGGTAGCAGAAGGGCTGGGAAGCTTTCCTGGTTCAGTAGGGACATTGCAGTCCTCTTGAAAAAGAAAAAAGTGCCATACACACAGTGGAAGCTAGGGACAGTCCTCAAGGAGGACTATACAACCGTGGTCCACACTTGTAGGGAAATGATTAGGAAAGCTAAGGTGGCGACTGAGTTTAAGTAAGCCAAGGGAGTCAAGGATAATAAGAAGTCCTTCTTTAGGTACATAGGGAGCAGAAGGAAAATAAATGGAAGTGGGAGGCACCTTGGGACAGCTGATAATGGACACAGGAAAAAACTGAACTCCCAAATGCCCACTTGGCTTTGGTATTTCACCAGACTTAGGAAAGACAAGTGAGATGAGGATAACAGGGGACATGGTGGGGATGATAGCCTTCCCACTGTGGATGCTGAGCTGCTGCAAAACCAACAAGAAAAGCTAGGCATTTGTAAGACAGCAGGACCAGAGGGACTTCACCCAAGAGTGCTGATGGAGCTGGCTGAAGACATTGTGGAACACCTGGCAAAACTCTTTTAAAAATCATGGCACACAGGGGAGATTTTGCTCATCTTCAAGAAAGGGAAGAGGGAGGACCCAGGCAACTATAGGCCAATCAGCCTAACCGCCATCCCAGGGAAAATCCTGGAAAAACTCATTAAAGAATCTATGTGTGGTACACTCATTGGAGGGTAAAGTTCTGAATGACAGCTGGGATGGATTCATTGTGTGTCTTACCAATCTCATCTCCTTCTATGAACAGGTCTTTTGCCACCTGGACACAGCAGAGAAGGTCGACCTTATAGACTAGACTTCCAAAATGCTTTTGATCTAGTATCCCATGATATCTTTCTGGAAAAATTGGAAGATTGTGGGCTTCACTGTTCAACAGTTCAGTGGGTGGAAAACTGGCTGCATGGTAGGATCCAGAGATTTCTCATGAACAGATGTGTGTCATCCTGGCGAGAAGTGGCCAGTGGTGTCCCTCAGGGGTCTGTGCTTGGATCGGTGCTTTTCAACATTTTTATCAATGATTTGGATGTGGGGGTAAAAATCTCACTGGCCAAGTTTGCAGATGACACTAAGTTATGGGGCAGTGTGGTCATGCCAGAAGATAAGTTGCAGATACAGGTGGACCTGGACAGGCTGGAGAGCTGGGTGGACCAGAATCAGATGCAGTTCAACACTCAGAAGTGTAAGGTGCTCCATCTGGGGGCAAACAATCCCCAACATATCTACAGGCTCCGTGGCAACAATTTGACTTGCATCACCACTGAAGAGGACCTAGGGGTAGTGATTGACCATCTCATGAACATAAGCCAGAAACACGATGCTGTCACCAGCAGGACAAACAACATGCTGGCATGAATTAGCCATTGCATCTTATGCAAAACAAAGAAAGTGTTACTCCCACTGTACTCTGCACAAGTGAGACTGCAACTGGAGTACTGTGCCCAGTTCTGGGCACCGTAATTCAACAAGGATGTGGAAAAACTTGAGAGGGCCCAGAGAAGAGCCACCTATATGATCAGGGACTTACCAAACAAGCCATACAAGGAGAGGCTGAGGGACCTGGGCCTCTTCAGCCTACAGAAGAGAAGGCTGAAAGGGGACTTGATAGCGGCTTACCGCTACATCAAGGGAGTACATCAAGAACTTGGTGAACAGCTGTTCACCAGGGCACCCCTGGGGAAGACCAGGAGCAATGGATACAAACTCCTGGAAGGCCGCTTCAGGCTCAATTCCAGGAAAAACTCCTTCACAGACAGGGTGTCCAGATTGTGGAATAAACTCCTTCCAGTGGTGGTGCAGTCACCTACCTTGGAAATCTTCAAAAGGAGACTGGACAGCCACCTCCTGGGGGTCACTTGACCCCAGTTGTCTTTTCCTGCCTATTGCAGGGGGACTGGACCCGATGATCTACAAGGTCCATTCCAGCCCCTAACAATTTATAAATCTATGAATATAGATTCAAAGTGTAATGGAACCAGTGTGTTCCCACCAATTGCTCTGATACAGTTAAATCAGCATTCTCTATGGAGAAAACAAACAAACAACTGTTTTACCAGAAAATTTCCAATGAAGTCTACCATGATCACACAAAAACAGTGACCAAGTTAAGCAGAGACCACAGTCCTGGATCTTACCAACCTAGTTTCCTTTTTGAGACTCTCTTCTTGAGATTAAACTTTGCTGATAAGACAAGAACAAAGTTGTTTTTTTTTAAACCTAACAGGTGGGGGGACAGTAGATCTACATAATACCCTCCCTCACTACTTTGCAGCTTTACAGTAGACACTGCCCTCAATTTCTGGTGGTTCCTTCAGCTGCACTCAGGAGGTTGAAAATAAGTATGGTACGGGGACTAGAAAGAAAAAGAATAGCCATTACTTCTGGGGGCATCTTGCTTCAAGAGAAAAAGAAACTCTTTTCTCTAAATTCAGTAAAAGGGATTATGGTTTGCACAAAGAATTCCTGGTCCTCGTTACAGTCTTTTAGACTCCTTCATTATTGAAGGGCCCATGCTGAGACAATTCTTTACTTTACTACAAATTAGATTCTTAAAATAGTTTTAAAGGCATGCCAGCTTGTCTCCCATGGAATAATGACTGATTCCAATCTGTCATGCCTGCAAGTGACTGGTAAGAATAGCCCCTGAGCTGCCTGACTGGCATATTTCTGGATTTGGAGTGTGGGAGTGGGTGGGGCATGTAGGCACTAAGGGTGTGTGAAGCTTTGGTCCATGATTTGATTCGGAGAAAATTCGGCTTGATTCGGAAGACAAAAATCACCAAATCTGATTTTAATCAGGAGAAGAAAAAAACCCTCCAAATCAATTTAGAGCCTCTGAATTGATTTGGAAAATATTTGGAAATTTGGAAGGCAGTTTTTCAGGAGAAGAGAAACAGAAGAGGGAGGGGGAGGGGGGGGGAGACTGACATCTGTAGCTGGCCAGTGACTATAATTTTTCCCTGAGTCTCCTTCCAATCCCAGTGCTCTGGGGAAGGGATGTAGAAACAGCACATAAGCCTCTGTCTGCAGCCTTTCTGTCCTTCTTGTGAGCTGTTTCTGCTTGAGCACAGAAAGGCCTCCTGTTACAGGCTACCATCCCTTCTGGTTTCATCCCACTGTGCTTTAACACACACAGAAACTCATGTCACAAGTTTTGCCTTCAGAAGTTTGAGGTGCAGTTTCCCAGAAATCCCTGCACCAAACTCCTTGAAACATAGCAGACTTCATGCCCTCAGAAGGGGCTACCTTCCCTGCACTTTTTATCCAAATCAGCCGTAAAATGTCAAAGTTATAGGTATTTCAGTGATTCCCCATTTCAGGACAGTGATCCAAATCTCCTAACTGAATCATTGAGCACCTTCAAGAGTAAATTGGATGCTTATCTTGCTGGGATCCTATGACCCCAGCTGACTTCCTGCCCTTTGGGCAGGGCGCTGGACTCGATCTCTCGAGGTCCCTTCCAGCCCTGATGCCTATGAAATCTATGAAATCACTGTCCTCTGAATCAGCCAAATCCAAATCTAAATCGAATACATCCCTATTCACACAGGCCTAGTAGGCACACACTGATACCACAGGTAAGATGGGTCCTTATTCTCCTATGACCCTTTTGTGTGTCAAATATCTTAGTACTGAAAGGCAGACCATCCCTGGTATATTGAAAAGACAGAATCCAGAGAACTGTCCAAGATATGAATTCTAAAATGTTTGTTTGTGCAAGAATAGAGAAAGAGTCAAGGCTCTTTTGTGATATCTTTTACTGGAACAACTGTAAAGTTGGGAAAGATGTTACACAAGTTTTTGGGCTTCAGGTACAAAACCCAATCATGTGAGAATTGATCTATTTATTCCTCCTTTCAAAGTGAAAAACAACAAGAGAATAAAAAATGATTTACATATTTGTCAATGATATTTTATAGTCATGAATACAGAATGGAAGAAATACAATGTAAAGTATAATCAGAACGGAAGCTCAAATAAGATGTGGTGAAGAATGCAACCTTATCAGGCAATGGATACATATAATGAGGCATTGAACAGCCTCTAATGTCCTCCTGTATGTGATAATGGGAGCAGAAAACTGTGATATGGCAGTTCTTCTTAAATTGGCTGTAAAGTCTTGAATGTCATCTATAAAACTTAAGAGTCACATGGCATCGATTATTTCTATATAGGGTGATGTTAAAAGCAAACTAGCAGGATACTTAGTAGATGTACCAGACCTATTTCATTTAAAGAGTCAAAGCTCATGTTGTGCGTTAATCAAAATGCGATTTTCCTTAGTATTACAAAAAATTTATTAGATCTCACCTGTGCTCAGAGTGTAAGAAAATGCAGAATTAATGATCTTTATATTAGCAATGTGCAGGCAAACAAAATCCATTTTTTTTATATATTGGAGAGAATCTTATCGAATTACAAGGATGAACTCAATTAGAAGATCTCATTATTTCCTAAAATTTAATTTATTTATACCGAATATATCTGCTTCTTGGATGATTAGGCCCAGTAGTAATATAATGAACCTACTACTGCTATTCAAAAGAGATATTACTGCAAGCAAACCCCTTGTAAAAAACCAACAAACAAATCAGAAGGAAAACACTGGGAGAACAAAATCTATTTGGTTTTTATAATCATAAACAAGAATTCCAGTGTTGTTTTAGGTGTTGTATTTGTAGTAAATTCCAGTTACTGCTGAAAATAAGTCGTGTAGAAACTGGAAGTCAATCCACTTCAACTGAATAAGTGTTTCCAAACAACCCAAAAGCCTTGACAAAACTCAGTCTGTAATCTGAGCTCATTGGTTGCAATACTCATACAATATTGTTTTCCAGAATAATTTCCAAATTTTCTCATGGCCTGCTAACCCTTTCCCCAGTTCCATGGCTTTCTCTCCCTATCCAGTCCTGTCCACATCAGGAAAACCTAGAGTTTGAATAAGCTTTGCCTTAGGTATACATACTAATTTTTTTTTATGTAATAGCTCCATCTTAACCAATTTTGACCTGTAATTGTAGCAGGGTAGATATAGCAACAATACTTAAAGAATTAGGTAGGAAGAGTCTTAGTTTTTAAACACAACAAACACACATCCATTTGGCTCCCATACAAGAAAAGCTCTGACATCTGACACTCTTTGATATACGTTTCTACAGATGCAAGTGGTGATTAAATTATAGTTTTATTAAATGAAATTATTAGCAACTTCCTTAAATTAAAAAAAGCAATGCATACATATTGAAATAATAAAAAAACCTACATGAATTTTTACACCATTGAGGGGAACCACCAGGTGGAGCAGTTGTACGTAAGCTTGTTATTTCTGCTTGAACTGAATGGATCTGAATTCAATCTCGAATATATCACATCCTCTTTTCAGGTGCAAAGCAGGGCACCAGTACTGTGTATTCTGTCTTATTCTCTCTAGCTCAGAGCCTTTTCATAAATTAAGTTGCCTCCTCCAGATTACACTGCCATATGCAGACAAAAGCAGTTCATGGCACCAGACCAATAGTGTATCAATATTAATATAATCCTCAGCTGTTTAAATGCTCTGTTCAAACATATTTCCAAGTTTGCATATGGCATAATATGATAATCAGTAAAAGTAACCCCTTTGTCACTCCACTTTTATGCCTCCCTTCTAATTATTTTGGAAATGATAACTGATGGCCAGCCGTGACTTTTCAATAATGCTCACCTGTAGCTGTAGCAGCCATTAATTTTACCTTTTTATTAGAAAGCTCAATTGGGAATTTGTAAGACTGTCAACTTAACTTTCGTATGTCTTAAATGCAAACCAAAATCACAGTTAAAAGCGAGTGCACCTGCAGGTAACTATTATTGGACAACTGCAGCTGCCTGGCAATACGACTTGTGAAATGAGCATTTAATACCAACTGGAAGACGCACAGCATGTAAATATCATTTTATTATGTACAGTGTTACTCAGACAGGTAAGCTGCGAGATTTATGATGTAGGCCCTGTAATCTGCACCCCTTTAGACACCTGCTTAATAGCCATTCACATTTTTAAAGGGAAGGATATGAATAAGTTTCTGAAGCTAGTTTGGAAGGGCAGAACACTTCACGTGCTTACCTAAATATTTCTTAGCTCTTCCTTGATCCACCTCCCCCTAACCATTTAGTCTTATTTCCTTTCAAAAACACTATTAAAAAAAAAAAAAGATTGCAGGTGAAGATACAATACATTTCATTCCACACAAAAGTGCTTCCAATCAAAAAGGCCTTGGGCTGCTCAGTACCATTTAGCAAAGTACAGCTGTGCTTAGGAAGGGAATTCAAAGATTGCCTTTCTTTTTGGTGGGTCATTTCAGGCCATTACACTACCTGCCAACAGTCCCAAGGACTGGAGGCATGGCCAGAAAGCTTATGACCATTGCCTTTTGCCCTTGCCATAACACCCGTATTGAAAGAAGGGAAGAAGTGTAGTGTAGGTGCTTTCTTTAACAACTCTCATTGTGGGGCTCTTCCTACAAGTTGCTACCTCAGCATCACATCTGGGCTATTCTCTTGAAGTCTTTCTGCAAATTATAGTACAATTCTTCATAGGTTTGATTCTGGCAGGTGTTGTGGGTAGCTTAAAAGGTCTGGCCTATTCAACATGCTTAAGTGCTTCACAGGATCAGATTAGAGCGCTCCGAACTCTGCAGTTTCAAGTCTCTGTTGGATTTCTCTGTCCATATATTATAAGCTTGATCCAACATGCATTTCATGTATCTAATTCAAATTGATTTCAATAGTCATTCCACATATGGAATACATCATTCAAGATCATGCCTGAAGTCTTATCCATCGAGCACAGTAGAGAATTATTAATTGGAAAATCCATTGAAACATAGTTGTGTAAACATAACTTTCCCTACAGCATACTGAAATCCATCTTTCTGGAGAACCAATCGGAGTTTAAGCTGTGCTCACTTGGTATAACAAACCTCCAAACAATGGAACACCAGGCTGCAGTGGGGCTTCAATACAGAAACAACCAGAGCCAAGTTTGGTGCTAAACTTTCAGGGACTGACTGGACAGTTTGATTATAACAGCAGCTGAAACTCTTTTAACTGCCTCTCTAGATGAACAGGCTTTGTAAGACAGAATATTACATTTTTGGTTTTGTAATGAGACTTGTAATAGCTTCTCACATCGTAAGTCTTCTTGGATGAGCGAACAATAATGGGTGCTCGCCCTCACAAATATCAATGCAACACAAAACAACATTTTGAACCTTCGTTTTCACAATATATGTTTAAATAGACCTGGAATTTTAAGCAACATGGAGGAAGAAGAGTTTTTCAAATTTACGGAGCTCATGCAGCAAGTTGTCACAAAACTCAGTTCTATGCCTTCACCAGATTTCTTTTTTGTCAGTTACTTCCTCTTCATGAGGACCACAGGCAGGATGGACTGCAGCATACTACTTATGCCCTCCCTTCACTTTGCTGCATATTCAACTTTTGCTAAATGAAAGAAGTAAGTCACATTCCTAACTTTTTTGCTACCATATGGCAGCAGAATAAAAAAAGCTGCTCCTTCATTACCAGACTGAAAGAGTGCATAGATGGTGAATATGGGGGAAAACATATTTTAGAATTCCTTCTGTTGCAATAATTCAGTGTGTTGTTATTGACATAAGGGAGGATTTTTTTTTTTTAGAATATGATTTGAAACCTAGGGTGACAGGCCTGAATTGCTTCAGTGAATGTTAAAAGAATTACAACATAGTTAATGAATATTAATGGAGGGCATAACATGGACTAATGACTGAAAGCTAAAGCTAGTAAAGTCCAGACTAGGAATGACAAACATTTTTTAATAATAAAGATAATTAACCAATGGAACAATTTATCTAGGGAGTGTAATAGAATTGGCCCCTTGATGGCCATGATGCCCCTTGGTGGCCACCTTAATTCTGCCTTCTCAGGGTCTCACCCCGACACCTTGCCTGTCACATTTTGACTGTAAAATACAACTAGGGAGGTTGCCTTTGGAGGCTGGTGCTCCAGCTAATCCTGCTCCTTTTCAAACTTAACTCCCGCCCTGAGCAGGACTCCTCTTCTACATCTTGGTCCAATTTACCCACTTGACTCAGGGCTCCAACCCCACTGCACAGTCTCTTCCCTGGGCTCCAACCCTTCTGGATGCCAGCTCTCTGACACTGGGCTCTATCAGCCCCAATTGTGACCCTATGATACTAATTGCCTAGAGAGCTATAATCATGGCCTTCAGCTGCCCCAATAGCCATGCCCAAGCCTCTCAGATATTACTCTGCCCCACTGGGGCAGAACTGAACTGATATCTACTGGGCCCCATGGCCCTATCTTCATGTTCAACAGGTCCCCTGGCTCACTACCCTGGCCAAACCATTCTCTTTCTCCTTGGGCTGGGCCATGGGCCCTATTACTTTTTCACACTGGGCCTTGTACCCTGTACTGGGTTCTCCCCATAAGTCCCTGATTCTGCAGGGCTACTAGCTCCAGCTTCTCACTGTTTAGGTTTAACTCCACATAGCCCCCTGAACTCTTGCAGGTCTCTCCCTTTCTAGCTTCCACTATAGAGTGTCTGCCAGGTACTCCACCCATGGCCTCCACATCACCACTACCCAAACCTCCAATACTATGCCAGCTAATACTCAAACACAAACCCCTCCCGGTCTCCCAGAATCCCAGCAAGCCCTTATGTCCCTTAACTGCTGTCTCCGTGCAGCTTCCCCAGGTACCTTGTACCTTGTTCCCCTTCTTGAACAGCTGAGGCTAGCAGGAATTCTGCTTTCAACTGATGTCAGGGCTATGTTAAGCTCTCTAGTTCAGGAGCCAGACTTTCAGTATGTTAAGCCTCCACCTTGCCCAGGAGTTTCTAATTAGCCCAGTACTCAGCCTGCTGTGGTCTGCCCTCAGGTGCTTAAGCTTAAGCCACTGACCAGCAGTATTTGCCCTCTTCCCTGCCTGGAGTCTTTTTGCCTGTGTCCATGCAGCCAGCTGTCATGCAGTCCCCCACTGACCTGTAGCTCCTGTCTGTAGCTCCCCTGGCCACTTATTTCTCTGCAGCTGTTTACCTGATGGCAGCTCTCCGATGATGACTTTCCATTTTCCAAGTAGCAGGGGTTAGGGGACCCTGCTACCGGGAAGCAGTGGCTCGTCTTGAAGCCATTAGGCAAGAACAAATGTATAAAAAGTTAAAGAGTATACTAGAGCGACAAACAGAAATTAAGGTCCTAATGCAGAATTAGGTGAGGTTTTTTGATCCATTTTAGATAAATGATCATAACCGTTCCTTCTAGCTTTTAAATGTCCCCTTCTATTGACAAATGTCTTTCTTTTTCTGGTGGCATGTTGCTGTGCTTATTGTGAAATTCCATTGTAATCAGGTTCAGCTGTACTAATCCCAGGCACGTAGGGGTCAAGACACTACTAAATAGTACATTCCACTGATATTTCAGTAATGACTCCATTAATTTGCTTTGAATGGATGCTTTCATTTTTAGATAGAAGTTTATAGCAGGTATATCCTGATTTATGGTAATTGTATGGCTAAAATTTGGGGGAGAGGGGAAGGGTGTGGCCATATAGTATACCTCCAGTTCTGATCACTGTCAGAGATGGGATCCTGGATTACACAGGCATTGAACTGAATCCAGTCTGGGAATTTCTAGAGATTATGCCCTTGATTCTGCAACAAGTAGTAGTCCAGTCCATAAACTGGACTTCAGTTTAAGAAATAAAATCCTCTTGATCATTGACATATTTCAGAATCTTGGCACCCTGGGCAGGAAGCAGTGCTGGGCGCTTGAGAGCAGATGAGGTATGCTCAAGGCTTACTTCCTCACCCCAGGGTACAAAGTATAGGCTGCTGCTTCCACCACAGCACAGGTTCCCTGGTGTCTGCATTGTGGGACCCCCTCAAAATCGGTGCCTGGGGCAGGTATCCTACTCAACTACCCCTAGCTATGCTTACTGCTGTTGACCACCAAATAGGTCCCCTTTGTACTGATAGGACCTCCTACATCAGCAAGACTTGTAGACACATGCCTTAGGGAACATGTATAACCCACCTATAGTGTAGGAGGGAACTTTTCAAAATGCATGCATTTTGGGAAGGTCAGTGAGACCCTCTTGAGCATGCTTGGTGGGGATATGGTGGTGGCTGACGTTGGGTGAACAACTGAGGTTTAAGGGAGTAAAGACTGTCCTAGCAACCAAGTTGGAGTAGGTGTGGCAGCTGAGGCCCAAAGGGGAGCATTTGGCGAGTTCTTTGTGAAAAGGGGTAGGGTCTGGTTGACTGAAACAAGCTGTCTTTTTGGAAACACTGACTGATCGGCTGAGTGAGCTTTGGCTCCTGCTGCTAAAGGGGTGGCAGATCTGTCCAGCATCCCAGAAATGTAAGGAAGTTGAGAGGCATTTGGATGGCTTTTAATTCAGCCAGGAGCATGCATCATGCCCTGAGCACTGGCAGAGAAGAAGAAATAACACAAGTGGGGCTCCAGAGGAGGTCAATTCAATCTGTACTGACAGCAGCTCTCAGACAGTCTCTGTGTTGTGATTTTAAATGTGTTCTTAGTAAGGTTTTTATTCATTTTTGTTATCATTTGTTATTGGAGTAAAAAGATTAAATTTGGACTGTTTAAAAATTCATTACTATTCACTGAGAAAAATTTAATACCAAGTACCTTGCACTAGGTGCTGCTGGCTTATATGCATATACTGAACCCAGAGAGGTTGTACACTTAATACTGCATGATCTTTTCAGAAAATGAGCCAAAGGAGTCAAAGCTCACCCACCCCTGATAGGAAAGCTTTTTGCCCTTGGGCTTCCTACCATCTCTGAGCTAAAATAAACTGACAAAAAGCAAACCAACTGACCACTGGTAAAAATGATTTCACTTTATTGATGAGAGAGAAAAAAGAATATACCCAGCTGGATTCCCTGAAACAACATATATTTTTCCATAGGAACATCACATAGTCAGTGCACTTTTTTGAGCACTACACAGAGAGAAGGGATGAGGAAGCAGCTGCTTGCTTTGGCCTATTTTCCTGGCAACCAATGGTTTTTTCTCTAAGTGGCAATGGCTTCTGCTCAGCAGTTTACAGGACTTCTCTCTCACTCATGCCCAATAACGATATAATGCAAGCACAGCTGAGATGTGGATAGCAGCATGGCTGAGTAATAAGTGAATCTATTACTCAGAGGGAGGGCAAAGCAAGGAAAGTAGTGTAGTGGGGGTGCTGTATGGATTTCCCAAGGTTTGCGGGACTGGACGTGGATTTCCCAATAGATCCCTAGACCCTCTGCGTTTATAGGTCTCAGTTTCTTTCTCTGTCTATAAAATGTATTAATTTCTGCTTTGGGGAGTTGGCAGCACTGTTAAGTACTGCAACCCAGATCTACAAAAGCCTTTAAATAGATGCTTATAGCTAAGGATGCATTTAAGTCTGCCAGAATAGGGATACTTTCCATAATTGGGACCTAGTTGGCATAGGGAGGGCTAGACCCTTTGAGAAATATTTTTTTTCCTTTCTGTGGTTTTTCTAAAAGGAAGAATCATTGGGACCAAGTTGTCCTATTAGACTGTAGAATAGTCTAAGAGAAATAGTGGGAGAAAAAAAAAGATGAGTAACTAGATAAAAACAAATGTTTTAATCGAATTGAGTTCTATGTCATATTATATTTCAAACTCCCCACTGTAGTGTACAGAAGAAGACTATATATTATGCAGTATTTTACACTGATTATCTGACATCTTTTGAGCATTTCAGAAAACTTACCCTAACTTTCCTGATAGAAAAGAAAAAAAAAGAAATTTCACTAGATGATGTATTGTCTTTTTCTTGCTCAGCTCACCTACCGTGAGATTGAGACTGGTGTTTGAGAATTATCATTAATTCCTCTCCTATTGCTTGTCAATCAGTAAAGCAGATTCAGAACTTTGTTTTTTTCCACTTGGATCTACTTCTGAAATGTAGTAATAAAGGCACTGCTTTTTTACAGTCAGTTCTGTTGAAAAAGTCAACATCTACCCACTGACAGCCACATCCATGAAACAGCTCTAATAAAATCATTAAAAACACTGAGAAGGCTTTGCTTGTTTTGTTTTCTGTATTTTGGAACCTACTGCTATTCAATTTAGTGCTCTAAACGAACTCATATCATATCCCATTATTGAGGAAAATGACCACCTGCCTCCCCCATATGTTTACTTCAGTTTTAAATACTTCCATTTGAAAGTCTTGAAACTTATTAAAGTGGCAGTGATTCCAGTACACTGTGCAGCATGCAAAACAAAAGAGTATTTCAGGAAGTTTTAGTTTCTAATTTGAAAGATTTATTCTCCTTCATAGGTGCTGTTTTATTTTATAATTCTCTAAGTATGGTGTTATTTTATAGATAAACTATTTAGCGGCAGTCACCCACAATCAATTATGCATTTACTTGGCACTTTAATATATATAATGCTTTGCAAGTATTTTAAGTATTTGTTGTGCATCTTGTCATCTGATATTCATTTAAAATAACAGAGCACAATAGTGATCACAAGCATGAAACATAGCCACAAAATAAGTACTAATTGAGGTCTAAATCTGATATTCCCCAGATTTTGGGTGGCCACTTCCAAAGATCCAGCCTGAGTAACAGAGATATGTGAAAGCTATAAACTCTGATGCAATAGAGGTTTAGTACTAAGATTTAGTTCCAGCGCCCTTGTTAATTTCCATATTTATTGTTAAAATATAGTGTAACTGTGAACAAGGACAGTGTGAATCTACTGTATAGATCCTATTGATCTGGTAAAAGACCCATGGGAAACATCATAATCTCTGTCTATGAAACAGTAAGTGAATTACTAATACACATTACATTTCCATTAACCAGAAGTTTTGTTTCTCAATATCTTATGATCCTGACTTTAAACTCTGATGATCAGAGTTTATTATGATTGAATTAGGACTACATTTAATTTCTAGGCAAAAAAAGGCTTAGTCTGTAGATCTTAACCTCAATCAGCTTGTTTCTTAAGACCTAAAGAATATTTGCCTTCTCAACACCCAGCAGAAAAAACAAATGCCACTTCCCTCCTCCTGTACCATGGCTGTACAAGTTCCAAAATGCAGAAATGCAAATGTTATGGGGTACAGGTTGTAGCCATGTTGGTCTAAGGACACAGGCAGACAAGGTTCTTTGGGTGAATCAGATTCACCCAAAGAACCTTGTCTGCAAATGCGTGCGTTTCATGCGTCATGACAGGTCATGCAGCAAAGAGAGGCAGATCCACCATCTGTAACCACAAAGCAATGACTTGCTTTGGAGTCCAATGCAGAAGGGCAAAGATAAGAGGTGATGCATCTTTTTAGGAAAGAAAAGCCTTACATTATATAACAGCATCATGTAGATTTTTATCCTGCCACTCTAGATGCAAAGAGAAGTGACAATTTTTATCTGTTCTGGCCCCTGTACGTGCTCTAAAACTGTCACCAAACAAGTGCACAGCTGCAGAGCCCTTTAAAAAGGCCCAATTCTGCAAAAATCTGAACCCAGTGGAATGCCCTCAGTAACTTCTGTGTTTGCTGGGAGCAGAACTCAGCTTTCTGTGAAGCACCATGAGTTGGACCCAGGAGCTGCACTTCTGCTGGGGGAGGGTCCATTGTGACTAACTGAACTAGTAAACAATTGAAATTTTGGTTCCATGGAAAACTTTCATTGTTTTATTTTTAAAGAGAAAGAAAACTATTCCTTTCCAAAATTCTTCATGTAAAGAATTTCCCCAGAACAGTACTGTTTAAAAGACTTTAAAACAACGTTCTACTGAGGTGCCAAGGGTCCACGGCTTCTGGCTCAGCTCCCAGTGCACTGGAGCCCAATGCCAAACCCTGCCCGCCCCCCAACCCCAGGGGAAGGTGCCTGGGGCTTTCCTCACCTATAGTGCACCCCTGGCAGGGAAGGCAACCAGCTTCAGCACATAGACCTTCCCTCCCATACTGTGCAAGTGTGGGGACTGTGCATGACTGGCAGGCAGCACTGGTGATACAGATGGCCTAGGGAAGGCTGCACACCTCACTGTGATGTTCAACAGTGTTTGGATCAGTGCTCCACCAGGCTTCTGCATCCTGAGCACCCCACCTTCTGCTGCATCATGGGGGGGAGTATGGGGGGGGTCTCACATCCCTCCAACATCCCTCACACCCACACTCTGCCTCCACAGCCCCCTACATACAAATAACCCCACCACACACACCCACATCCTACCACAACTCCACAGACATACCTCACATACCACACAATACCACACACACCACCACACAATTTACAAAACTAAGAATTTATTTTTGAGTTATTATGCAATCACCTCTATATACATTATTCTTGAGTTATTATGCAATCACCTCTATATACACTATGCAAACAAATCATGATCAAATTTTTTTTGTAATAAAATCAAAAATATATTATAGTAGATGTCTGACTTCTAGTGTATGATTTGGGTTTTTTGTCTGGTTCCAAGATGGCACCTCCCCCCCAAAGGAGGATGGGGGCGGTGTGGCAAGGGGAAAGACTTCCAATGGTAAAAGTCAGAGGGTGGCACTTCCAGTCCCAAGATGGTGACAAGACGGCAGGGCAACTGTCAATGGGCAGGGTTACCCATGCGACCCCCGATAGCTCCCCAGTCCCAAAACTTGTTACGTGACCCTCCACCTGAAATAATTGCCCACCACAGTCTTACATGCTAAAGTATGGGTGCCTAAGACAAATAGAATTATTCTTTTTGTTAATATATTCCACTCATTCTGAAAATAGAATTTGCTAAGTCTGACAGTTGGCCTATTCCTCTTCCCTCTAATTCAGTGGTAAATCTCCCATTGATTCCATCAGGTATCCAAGTTAAAATGTAATGTTCATGTGTTATGTCAATATATTTTATTGTTCAGTTAATGTTCTTTGGAAGCACAGCATTATTACAAATAGTTTCCCAATAGGGTGCTATGTTATGATTATATATAGAAAATTAGAAAGCTCTACTTTCTGAAAGTGCTTGATGAGAGAGAACAGCATATGTGGAGGAACAAATAAAACCAAATGTTGCTTTGTTTGGACTTTTTCTTTATGCTTGAATGCTGACCATGGTGTCAGAAGTGAATTGGCTGCTGCAAGTGTTCAAAATCAGCAACCATGAATATTGAAACCTCCCCACAAAAACAACAAAAAGAAAAAAAAAAAAAACAGCACAAAGAGAAAATTCCTGATTATGGCAACATACCAGATTCCTGTCCCTGAGCAGATGGACATGAAAAGGGCCTGTTTAGCAACTGGAAATTCCTTAGATCACAATAGGGAAACTACAAAATTGCAACAGTACTGCATCAAAGAAAAAAAAAAGAGAAAAAATAAAAGCAGGCAGACTATTAGCAGTAATGGGAAAAGGCTGCCACATGTACCAACAGCTTCTGGATATGCTAGCAGCAGGCTGAGATGACCCATGACAAATCCTAGGAGCATTCCAAAAGTTTTTTTTCATCTCACAAAACAATGTCATCTGTGACAGGTAGCTTTTCAACATTTTTTAATCAAGAATATGGAGAAACAGTGAATCAGTGTATTGGCAAACTGCACAAACTGTCTGACTCATCTTCAAAGCAGCAGTAATTTGTGATAGAGTAATAATATGGATGAAAGATGTGGGAACTTAAATGAGGATGCTCTGAAAACCTGCGCTAACTCTATGCATACCTATTGCTCTTGGTAAAAGTAGTGAATAATTCTATGTCCAAATGTTGAACACAACTCACATAATTTACTCAATAGCACTAGAAAAATATGTGCATCCAAGGAAAGGTCTAGCAAAATTCGTGATGAAAAAAATGCACAAATGAGGAAATAACTGATATTCAGAGGAAGCCCAGTAAGTACTAGGAAGAATAAGAAACCCAAATAAAATAATGAAAAATGCCCTGTGCTCATGTACATTTATTATGTCAAGAGAAAACATGTCAAAACTCATGGCTAGAAAATGGTATTTAGAGTTTTGCTTTTGGGAATTGGTTTGCAGGTAAAGTAGTTATGCATTAGAACAATGGTACAGGGCAACAGCAAGAGTTAATTGATTTCTAAACCTGTTTGTGACAAAGTTTCTTCAAGGCCCACTGTGTCTGACACAGGCAAGCAGCAAAGGTCTAGACATACAGGCTGTGAAAGTGAAGACATGTACCACAGTGTTCTATAACATGAAATAAGGGACTCTGCAGCATTGGTTTCAAGTCACAGTGCCCAGCTGCAGAGCCCTTGGGATTTCCAGTTTTGCAGAACAGACCAAATTAGAATGTTTTGAGGAGAAGACCAGGAAATCCCAAATTAGAATGTGTGCATGTGACAGGCTTGTAAAACAAAGGAATGTGTTGACAGAACAGAACATGGAAAGTAGGACTACCACAGAGACACTAATCAACAATGCCCACAGATGACAAGTCATCAGATGGAAAAAAGGATATGAAAGGAGGGATTTCAGAGTAGTAAAAGGTCCCTGAGAGGGGAACCCAAGGCCACCATGGACAGAAGCCACACCACCAGTGCATCTCACCCACTCCACTGGGAGGGAGGCCTTGCCCTCCAACCTCCAGGCTGCTGACATCTGACATTCAAAAGAACCTCAATGTGAAGCTCATGTACTGGCCAGATGAATCTTGAATCTGTGAACTGTGGGACTGGTAGATGTAGAACTGTTTGCATTACTCTTATCTGCTTTCATTGTGTATCAATAAAATGTGCCAGGAGGGTGTGAATCCTCCTGGCACAAGGTATCTGGGTCTTAAATCCAGTGCCAACAATAACTTGTAGATAAGAAAGTACAGAAGTATTAAGGGAATGACTCATTAGGATCAGCATCTAAACTTACATGACTAGAGGGGGACATAATTCTAAGAAATAGTTTTTTGGTTAAAAAATGCCTATTTGTCAAAACTGAAAACCTGTTATGGAAACAAGTCAATTTTAACACATTTTTCAATTTAAAAAACTGAAAAAGTGTAGAAGTTCTTGACATAGTTTATTTTGATGCATTTCAAGACAGAATTTGGAGAGTTTTGTTTTAAAAAGTTATTTAAAAATGTGATCCAATTATTCCATTAAAATAGTCAAACTTGAAAACAGAATGTTTCAAAGTTGATTTGAATTGTTGATTCAAACTTTAACAGGTTAAAAATTTTATTTTGGTTCATGAACAATTGAGACTCTTCAACTCTTCATCTTGATCCAGTATGTGGAAAAGTTCTCTTTCCAGCTCTATATAGGACATCCATGCAGTACAGACCAGCACAAACAAATGGTTTACAAAACTCAGATTCACATCAGATAGAAACATGAGAGCAGTACACAAACAAACAGGAAATTTAATGCCAAACAGACTGAAGAACATCACTGAATGTTGTAGGCTACAAAGGCATCCTCAACATTATGTAAGGGAGAAAAACAAATTGCAACCAAGCAAGTCAAATTTAAATTTTACAATGATGTGATCATAATACCATCAGAATAATTTGAGTTACAAGCAGAATACTAAAGAGGAGAATATAGACTTAAGTTTCAGGTAGTACAGCTGGAGCAGACACTACATTAATCTACAACAAGTAAATGCATTAACTAATCAAGGGGATATTAAACCTTGAACAAATTACAGACACACACACACAAATCCCAGCAGAAGAACTTAAAACACCTGTAACAAAAGGTACTCAAAGATTATCTGGAAGTTTTTGATGGGTATTTGCTACATTATATTGGGAAACATAAAATGAATCACTCAGTCCACTGCCTGCCTTACAGGATATTCATTATATTAAAGTGAAAAGAAAAAAACAACCAGGCAAGTGAAAATAGGTATGACTGATTAAAGTCACTAAGCCCACAATATGGGTAAGCATCATGAAGCCTATGGGAATCATAGATTTCATAGACATCAGGGATGGAAAAGACCTTGGGAGATCATTGAGTACAGCCCCCTGACGCAAGGGCAGGAAGTCAGCTAGGGTCAAACGATCCCAGATTGATAAGCATCCAAACGCTTCTTAAAAGAGTCCAGAATAGGTGCTTGCACCACATCTGGAGGGAACCTATTCCAGGCCTTGGGGGCTCAGACAGTAAAGAAGTTTTTCCTTATGTCCAGTCTAAAATGGTCTTGGAGGAGTTTGTGACCATTGGACCTTGTCATCTCCTGTCATCCCTTAGGGCGCTCTGGTGAACAGACATTTCCCCAGTTCCTGATGCACACCTCTAATGTATTTATAAGCTGTAACCAAGTCACCCCTGAGCCTGTGCTTCTCCAGGCTGAAGAGTCCCATGGCTCTCAGCCTCTCTTCACAAGGCCTATTCTCCAACCATATGCATGGCTGTCCTCTGGACTCTCTTAAGCTTCTCCATATCCTTCCTGAATTGTGGAGTCCAGAATTGGATATAGTACTCCAGCTGCAGCCTCACCAAGGCTGAGTACAGTGGGAGAATGACATCCTGAAATTTGCTTGAGAAGCATTTATGGATGTAAGCCAGAGTTTAGTTTGCTTTACCAGCTGGAATATCACATTGGTGGCTCATGTTCATCTTGTGGTTAATCATGACCTCTAAGTCTCTTTCAGCCTTGGTGCTAGTGAGTATAAACCGAACCTATAAACATGCTATAGGGGTTTTTTCCCCCAGAAGGTGGAGTACTGTACATTTGTTGGTATTGAATGTCATCAGGTTTGTATCTTCCCACTTTTTCAGCTTATCCAAGTCAGCCTGGATCACCAGCCTACCCTCAGGTGTGGATACTCTACCCCAAAGTTTGGCATCATCAGCAAACTTTGCCAGTCCACTTCTGACATCAGTATCCACATTGTTGATAAAGACGTTAAAGAGAACAGGTCCAAGGATGGAGTCTTGGGGGACACCACTGGCCACAAAGCACGTGATGATTCACTTCTATCGACCGCCACTCTGAGTCTGGTCTCAGAGACAATTCCCCAGCCATCAGACTGTGATGTAGCTGAGGCCACAATTGGCTATTTTTTCCAAGAGGAGATCATGGGACACCAGATCAAAGGCTTTTTTAAAATCCAGATACATGACGTCAATCTCTTCTCCCTTGTCCAGGTGATATGTCACCTAGTCATAGAAGGAGATGAGATTGGTCAGGCAAGACTTACCCACAAAAAACCTGTGCTGGCTATCCCTCAAGATGCTGCCATCAGCCAGTTTGTCAAGAAGAGTCTCTGATAATTTTTTCCAGAATCTTAGTGGGGATTGAGGTCAAGCTGATTGACCTATAGTTCCCTGGATCCACTTTCCTCCCTTTCTTTGAGATGGGCACCACACTGGCCTTCTTCCAAATCTTCAGGTACTTCACCTGAGCACCAGGAGTTTTGAAAATCTTGGCCAGTGGTTGGGCTATGACTCCTGCCAGCTCCTTAAGTACTCTGTAATCTGTACAGGACCAGCTGACTTCAAGGTGTCCAGCCTTTCAAGGTGTTTCTTTACAAGGTCTACACCAATGATGGGTATAAATTCACCCTCACCCTGGCTGTCCCACATCTTGCTAGGCAGGGCAGTCCCTTTGGATTGGTGAAAAAATGATGCAAAGTACTCATTAAGCAGATTAGCTTTTTCCTGGGTGCTGGCTGTCAGTTGTTCCATTTGGTTGAGCAGGGGTCCAATGTTACCTTTGCTTTTCTTCCGACTCCCACATATCTAAAAAAGGACTTTTTATTGTCTTTGATATGTGTAGCCAGGTGGAGTTTGGTTGCAGCCTTGGGTTTCCTGTTCGCTCTCTAGAGGTACGGACCAGTGCAGAGTAATCCTCCTTTGTGGTGATTCCTTATCTTCATAAGCCTCTCTTCTTTGGTGTAGGAGGTTCAAAAGTTCCCTGATGAGCCAAGGGGGGTGCTGTGCCCTTTTGCTAGCTTTCCTGCAAGATGAGATGAACATCCCTTGTACTTCCAGGATCACTCCCTTAAGGAGCGACTACTTCTCTTGGACTCCTCTCCCTGTCAAGTCATGGCCCCTTAGGACCTCGACCACAAGCCTCCTGAGCTTATCGAAGTCAGCTTTCCTAAAGTTGAGGCCTTCTGCATTACTGACTGACTTGCCAGCTTTGCGATGGATAGTAAACATGATCAGCTCATGGTCACTGTCTCCCAGCTTTTCTTTGATCTTTAGGTTACTGACTAGATCATCCCCTTTATCCAGTGCCAGGTCCAGCAGTGCTTTATCTCGTGTTGGTCCATGGACTTCTTGGGTCAGGTAGAGTTCACCCACACACGTGAGGAAGTTTTTCAACTGTTCAGATTTGGCTGAATGCTCTTCCCATGAGATGTCCTGGGAGACTTCAACTACCCAGACAACCATGAATCGAGAGCGTGTAGCCTCAGCCAATTTCCCGGTGAATTCCTAATTGAGCTCTTATGCCTGGTTAGGGGGTTTGTAGTAGATTCCTACCATTGTGTCCTCTGTGCCACATTCCCCATGTATTTTAACCCAGAGGGTCTCTAGTTGCCCTCCCTTTTGGTGCCCATGTCATCTTGCAGGGATGTGTAGCTATCCTTGAAATAGAGAGCTATACCCCCAACCCTTTCATCTGCATGATCTCTCCTGTACAAGGTATAGCTGTCTATACCAGTGGTCCAGCCCTAGGTGGAGTCCCATCAGGTCTCCATGATTCCTATGAGATTGTAGTCATTCTTGTTTAGTAGGAGGACCAGTTCCTCCTGTTTGTTCCCCAAGTTCCTGGCACTGGTGTACAGACACATAAGCATCCCATTAGGGGCCCTAGACTTCCTTACATTCCTGGGAGGACACTATTCCAGGGCTGAGGTAGGAGTGGAATCCCTTGGGTGCCCTAACCTGTTGGTGTTGTAGGTATTGCCTAGCAGGCTTGCTTTGGTGGTTGTCCACCCATCCCCCGGCAGGCTTAGTCAAGCAGGTCAGCCATTCTGGCTGAGAAGAGCTTCCTTCCCAGTGAAGTGAGGTGGAGGCTCTCTCTTCCCAGCAGATCACTGCCTCTCTCAAAGAGCAGACAGTAATCACAGAAGCCAAAGCCTTCACAATGGCACCAGCACGAGACTACCTCAATCTGTCTCTCCGTCCTCAGCCCATGGGGGGATTTTTACCTGCTTTTGGGACTTTAAGAAGTTCCTGGAAGCTCCCCCTGCCTGGTCTTCTCACATTAGTGGATGGGGGAAAACATGGGGGTTTGGGAATGGTGGATGCAGTCATCCCTGCAGAACAGGCTGTTGCTTCTGCACCCCTCTTGGCCAATCCTGAATCTGCCCGTGGGTGTCCCCACTGCAGCTCTGGAAATGTGAGTTTGAGCTGTACTCTGCCAAAGGCACTCCAAAGTGTAAATGTTAACCTGGACATTTGGGTTAAGGAGTTGAAGGGGAATGAACATAATGCTAACCTTCCCACCTTATGTACTGCTGCCTGCAGAAAATGGTTTGCTTTAATCACACCAGGCCAAAGGGCTATTAGGGATGGGCAGGCAATTAACCATTGCTGTTTAGACTTTGGGAAGTAGATGAGGTGCCAGATGCATTTATAGTAGCCATCATAAGCAAAACAGTGAAACATTACAACAAACATAATAACCCAAACTGCATAGCTTTGAACAACGGAGTTCTATTTACTTGAAGTTCAATTTACCTGGAAATAGGAATTCAATTATATCACATCATGACCATGCCGTAGTTAGCCCAACAGTGAAGCTGAATCAGCAGTTAAAAGCACTAAGATTTTATTATAGTAAACTGCAAAAGAATATATAGAGTCCCTTAGAAGATACTAATAATAGTCTGGTACAATGCTTCGTGTGTCCATACCTCTTGTAAAGGTTGCCAGTAACCCTCGTATTATTCCAGCTGGCACTTCTGGAAGGAACAGACAAAAAAGAGACAGGCTCAAAGGGTAGAACCTATTATGATTAATTATCTAAAAATCTCCCAAAACTTGAAGGCACTGTCAATGTCTTCAGAAGAAATTATGCACTAGCAAACAAGTTACATATGTTGAAGAGATCAATCCTTGTTCATGTAACATAGCAGTGGATATATTTCACTGAGGCTGGAAATTCATTTATCCACCACAACTAAAGCAAAAACTCAATCCTGGAGCGAGGTGAAATATGAACTCTGCTACAACTTGGTCGTCAAGCTATGAGGGGAAAAATGAGAGGCCAACCATTGACTAGTAGATATCTGAAGAAACTCTCATAAACATTCCACCACTGCAAGAATCAAGTGCAAGGCAGTCTTCTTTTATTTATCATGAAAGATGATACTTCAGTAGCAAATGATCTGCAAAGTCTACACTTCTATAAAGGCATAAAAGGATAGCCCTCCTCAACCCAGGGGAAAATGCTTTAATAAAAAAAAAGTGTACACACTTTAACTGTGAAATAATTACATAGACTTGGAAGGTTATAATGAAAATCTAGGTATGTAAACAGATTACATTATTGTCTTTCAAACAGGAAGATTAACGTGAACAAAGTCCATGACTTGATAAATAACTTCTCAGTAAGGTGATAAGGTAGAATGATCATGTACATGAACCTAGAAAAACAGTTTTCAATAGGTGCTTGGTGAGCTTCAATACCATATGTAAAGGAAGGGGTAGTGTAAAAGTTGCACTGTTCTGGTGTTTAGGCTTTAACACTGAACATAGCTCAGTCTAATATTTCTGTTTATTGAGTAGGCTGTTTGCCCCTTGAATGACCTATTCAATGCAGACTCAGGCCTAAAACTGCTCATGTGGATAGCAGTCATAGGACCGAGCCCTTAAACAACAACTAATTAGTTTTACATCAACATCCAACTATACAGGATGCAGATTTCTATGGTGATTGCTGAAATCAGAAGCTTTTGTATCAGCTACCTGCAATGCTTTGTGAATGCTGCCAAATGTCAACTCTGAAGGGGCGTTCAGAAAATAGTACCTAAGTGAGCCATCATTTCCCAACAGAAACTCATTTTCCAATTAGAAGTCAGAGCAAGTATTCTATTACCCTGAAACATCATCCCAACAAAAAGTTCACTGTAAATCTAAAGATCTATACAGAGGGTAGGAACAATAGAAGTGGGGCAAGGGTGGAAAGGCACAATCATGCCCTGTTAAAAAATAATAAAAAGTAGCAGTTGAAAACCCTGTTTAAATGGTGATAAGGGCTGAGATGTACATTTTATAATAGCCCCAAATATTCTTTTCATGTGTGATATTTAAAATGTGATAAAGGAGAATGATATAGAAAGGAAAGAGCCGATTTCTCAGAAAGTCTGTTCTTTCTGCTCTTAAGTCCTTAGCTTTAAATCCTTGTAGCATTTGCACTTTCAGGAACAGAGAAATGTAAACATAAAAGACTAAAATAAAGACACATAAAAGCTGATAGACTATGTTATCGCTTCATACCTTTCATTAGTTTTAGGCTTTCCCAGGGCATCGCTTGTGGAGGAGTTAACAGAAGCAGCTGAATCAGTTGATATGCAGTACAGGAGTTCCTGAAAACTGCTTTTTGCTAACAGTGATCCAAATCCTGAAGGTCTTGCTCAGGCAACTTCTACTGATGTTAATGGAAAAATTGCTTCCCTGTCTACTTACGGAGTCAGCTTAGAGATATCAGGGCTCTGTCATTGCTTTTCATCATGCTCCTCTTTCAGGGAACATATGGAGTTTGACAAACCCAGCATTCACAGACCGTACATCTCTGGAATGCACAATTCTTCCCAGAACTCAGAGGCAGAAGTACAGAATTTGCCTACCTCCCTTCAGAAATATGGCATATATAATCACTTTGTATGGCCGGTCAGGGCTGTGAGATCCTCCCAGAAAAATTTGGAAGAGTTTGCCCCCCGTCATAGCCATTCTATATAGGTTGGGATGGCTACATTAACAAGGAGCACTACCTGAATTCAAGAGAGTACAGGGGTTAAATGGAAAGCGTAAAATCATATTTTCTTACACCATCACACATCTGTGGTGTTGGGAATGCTACATTTTGGCCCAAAACAGTAAGAAATGCTGCTGCCATTCTGTGGAAGCTGAGTCAAGGTTTTGGGAGACATTTTCCATTAGAGTAGCAATCTGAAACAAGCAATTAATTATTTTTCTTTCAGCATAACTTTTTTTTTTTTTTTTTTTTTTTTTTAATGTTTACATCTAGTTCTTGAAGAAAGGTGGTAAATTAAATAGCATCAGCAGTCTTTCTGGAATCTCAGCCTGAAATCAAAGCTTGGTTTTCAAGGAACAAGTCTGACCCAGAAATTGATTATAATTATAAATATTAAGGCAAAGAGAAAAATCCTTTTACTCCTTGTAGCAGCTCAAAGAAGAAATGACTGAGCAATATTTCCTCAAATATGAAACAGTGTCTCTGTGCCAAGAACCAAGCCAAAACAGTATGAAAACAGAGCTTAATTAGTGCCATATGATGAGTGCTACCATAATATTACAATTCAATTTCTCCTTGGATATAAATGTGCTTTAAAAGTGAATAATCAGTATGTGATAAGTATAATCAAATACTGAGTACTGCTACATTCCTGTGAGATAAGGAAGTAGCACCATGGACAGTACCCCCATTTTAGGAATGGCTAAAAAGGAAATGTGATAAAATTGGGGCTGACCAAACTCAGAAAAAGTTTACCGTTTAAACCAATACTATTTCTAACTCATTGGTTTGGGTCAAAGGCTTTGCTACATCAGTGAAAATATGAGTACTAGGCATCATAGTCAGTATGGCTGGTAACACAATCATACATGTGAGCAGAGACTTAAAAAGACTAAGAAGGAAAAAGCCCCTCAGTATGAAATGCAACATGAAATCTCTTATTCCAACTGACTGATTTTTTCCCATAGCACTAGCCTAGCGTAACAGCCTGGGTCAGAACTACTTCTGTATTTGTTGACCTATGTCACCAATAATATCAGCAAACCTCCACATGCAGTGGCAACTGATCAATCAAAGCTCAAGGTTTTAAAATGTAAAAATACCCCATAATGATGTGCACTAACTTTTCCTTTATCATTCTTCTCCAGGCCTCCCATGTATTTCCTTCCAACCCCTGCCTGCTTCCCTTATCTCCATTCTTTTCCTTCTCAGCCAGGCTTAGCCCTTTTTTCCCTGCCCTTTGCAATAAGAGGATTTTCTTTTTCATTCCTTTAATTTCAGATAAATGGTGAATTGGGAGTAGCATGCTACCCCTGGTTCAGCTGTCTTGCTAGAAGCTCAGTGGGGGACTTAGGCTGACTTACCCCATGAGACATATAATATATAAGTGCTGTCAGAAGGGGAAGGGAGTGGGGGAAAAATGCAATTTTAAGAAGTGAAATTTGCCACCAGGATATAGTGTAAAGTGGAGCTTGAGACAGTTTGGCTGTAGAGCCCTTTGACAACACAGTTTCCATGGAGGTTAAATTTTATGAAAGGCTTGTCAAGATGCAGAATAATTCAGAGATGTAGGGCTTCATAAAGCAAAGAGGAGAAAGTACAATAAAGCTTGATATTATACATAGCTAATCTTCTAACCCTAATATATCCCTTCAAGATATGGGTCAGGCCATTACATTTCCACTTCCTATGCAGTTGCAGCACTGGAATTTTGGCCTCAGGTCCAATGTTACATCAACTTATGGGGACTGCTGTGATATACAGTCTGTCATGACATGCTTTTTAAATTTAAACTCTAAGGATGGGAATTTCAAAACCATTCTTTAGGCTAATGCTATTTTCATGGATGCTGAAGATAACTCCCCAACTGCCAAATTTCAAACCAATGTTATTTGCAAAATCCTACCTTTATGACTTTCCCACTTTTTATAATACTAGCCAATTCTGTAGTATGGAATTCTGCATTTACAGTGTGACAGAATGTGGTTACCAATTTAAAAAATAGACTGGCAAAATGTAGAACAAAACTGTTCCTATATGAAAGAGATTTGACATCTGCTGTTAACATATATAGATAATAGACATGAAAAAATCATTATTGTGCCTTAAGGGTATGGTTAATTTTGGTAAAACAGGCAAAAAACAATGTTTATTTACTCCTTAATTTTAAAAATATTTTGAAAAAAAGCAGCGAGGACCTTTAAGGAGTATGTTAAAGCTAGACATTTCTACCATACTTGCCCAACCTATTTCTACTTACTATATAACCCAGAAAAGGTTAAAAATATAGTGTTTTATTTAAAAAGTGTAGAAGTCAAAGTGTTTTTTTAAACTTTTCTTAATGGTGTTTTTTTAGAGTAAGAGATACTGTTAAATGACTTAAACTTTTAGTTAGTATTTTGCACTTGTAGAATTCAAAGCCTTTTCGAGTTAAATCTCATTATCTTCATTCATGGTTGTGGAAACTGAGGTACAGAGCAGGGAAATTATTTGTTTTATTTTACAGAGGAAATTAGTGTCTAACCTATAGCTTGTGGGCACCATGTTCCTTATAAGAGCCTTAATTGTTTCTTGTAGCCACTAGAAATTAAAGATAGTTAAATGCTGAGATTGACAGCCCAGTATTGCTTGGACCAATTACAGTTGATGACCACTGGTCTCCAGACTTTTCTCTTCTACCTCTACAGGTCCCAATGGGGCTGCTTAATCAGAGACCTGTTTTAATTAGCAATATCTCAGGATCCAGCATACACTCCATGACCTACTCACAATCACCAAGTCAATGATGGGAGGCATACTGAAATACTCAGAATTCATTCAGCACCAGATTTTCTGAACCTGTAAAACTGTCCTTGCTCAGTTGCTATAAAGCCTGTAGCAACTTTGTAGAAACTGCTAGGATCTACCCAGGTGACTCCTCCTCTTACATTTGTCAAGAACGTAATTAGAATCAGATTCTGTGTGGTTTGCGTCTTTCCTAAATCCTGGCCAAAAAAGGATGACACCACTTCTCTTGCACCAGTTCCTACTGTCTATTTCTTGCAACTATATTAGGCAAATAAAAAAAAATTGTATCCAATACAAGTAGAACTGCCGTCTTGGAAGATGATCAAAAGGGATAGAGTCCTGCTACTGAGGGGAAGCCTACATTCCTGCTGTAGAATGCTAACCCTATTTTGCCTGTTTGAAGGTGTTTATTTTGAAGACACCTTTTTTTTCTGTATTGCCAATATTTCTGCTTCTGCTTCCCCTGCTGCTTCTTTTTTTGTGCAGCTGCTCCAAAAGAACAGGGAAGACCTCAGAAGACAGCTGCACTAAGGCCACAGGTCCAGTTTTCTGGTGTTGTAAATTTGTGTAGCTCTACTGAAATTAATGGAGCTCAGCAGTATAACGAAGGGGAAGTTACTGGGGCACCAGCCTGGACACCGACCTTGCGGGGAGGAAGATGCAAAAATGGCAACACCTAGGCTGCCAGCCCAGCTATTGCCACACCACTAACAGTTCAGTCCTGCTGTCCAGGGTACTTTTGCCCAGTTCTGTCTCCGAAGAAACTACCTCAGTTTATACCAGTTGAGGATCTGGCCCACCATATACTAAATGTAAAGTGGACTAGAGAAAAGTGAACTATAGAGACATCAGCAATAAATGTGTAATATAAAAGTTAGAGGGCAGCTGGCCTTAGGACAAGGACATGCATCCCTGGATGGTGTGCTCAGTAAATATTATGAAGAATAAAGTGTGCAGCAAAATAAATGTCAGGCAGACGTATGCAGGTTGTTGCCTAACATTGGAATCAACTAAGGGAAGTCAAAGCAAGAGACTCCTGTCTGATCCCTGGTTTGTCAAGAGGGATTCAACAAGCCCAGGTGGTTTACACTAATATACATCAGAGTAAGACTTGAAAAGCAGTCTAACCAAAACAAGGAAATCAAAGCAAGAGGGCAGTTGCCCTTAAGACAAGGACACTCACAAAGGGATAGTCTAAGTGTGATGAAAAATAAAGCTGGTACATACTTCAGAGACAGAGAAAGGCAGAGTAGTTTCTGTATAGGCAGTACAAGGAATTGTCTGATGATTATGAATGCAGGACTGAGACAGGAGAGCTGGATTTTATTCTGAATCCTGCAACAGGCCACTGGACAAGTCATTTGATATTTCTGGGCCTCACCATGCTTATTCCACTTATTTCCAGTAGGAGGCAATAATATTTAACTAATTTGATGTTTTGAGATCACTGGGTAAAAAGCATTTAAAGCAAGATATTAATTAATGATTTGTCCACTATTTCCTCACACAGGCAAGACAGCAACATGTAACAACGTTCCAGCAAGGACCACAAGCAGATGGCATGTTATATAAAGGTGATGAAAAAAAATACACTGCAAAATTAATAAATAGCCAGTAGTCCATGTTATTTTTTTGGTTAAAAAACACACAAAGACCTACCTGAGCTCACACTTTTTTTTCCAACTGACCTACAGAAAGAAATGTAACTGGAGCCCTAAAGAATTCGTTCACAATGGCTTTTGGTGAACTTGAATCAATACCACATAACAAATATGACCAGTCACAGTCAGTCTAGCTCAAAAATATGTTGAATGAGAGTTGATACGACCACATCTGGGTAAATAATGGTTTTTTTCCAGCTTAGTGGCTAAGCCATGACTCAAGACTTTGGCTCAAGCTGAACTGAAATAGAATCTCTGTAGTGAATGCTTCCCCTTGCAGCTCCCCTCCACCCCCCACTTTTTTAATTACAGGGTATAAGTTGAAAAAAGAAAGGAAGGCATTTTATTTGGGGCCACCTTGTTCAGCTCAATTTGAAATTATTGGCAAAACAGAAAGTGAAAAAGTTCATTTTGAAAATGCCAAAACAAAATACATCTCTTTCTTTAAAAAAAAATCCCCCCATTTTTGCGACTGACTCTAGTCACCACATATGATCAAAATTCAAGAATAATTTTGATTCCTCTGAAACACCATACTTGGTATATTTATTATTTTTGTCAAAACATATTCTGACAAGCACTAGCCAAAACTTCTGGAAACATCTTAATACCAAGAATTTTTTTAAATACCAAGAACTATTTATTTTCCCTAGCTCTTCTATTTTTTTCTTAGTATCTCTTATATTTGCAAAACAACAACTCAAAACAGATTTCTATGCAAAGATGCTTGTATACATGATTAACTGAGCTCTGAAAGGAATGCAACAGAGCATTAAAGAATCTAGAAACTGTCCATGCTGACCTCCAGGATACCAGCTATAAAAGGAAATGCATGAGGAAGCAGAAGTTGTCCATTACCAAATATTTTTAAAGAAGTCACAAAGATATTAACCACTATGACTTCCTCAATACTCATAGTGCTCTGTCTAGCTTCTAGTAGTTAGACAATTTTGGTGTCTATGCAGCTTGTCATAACCTCCTTGTAACTTGTCAGGTCACCTAGCAATTTTTGCAAGCCTTAAATTCACTTTAAAAAAAAAGAAACCCACGTATTTGAATAAAACAAGGAATACTCAGCAGCTGCAGATGAGTATAGGACCTTTGAACAACACAGTCTGCTTGCCAGTGACTGTCATATGGAGAAAAAATATTTTTGACTGGAATGTGGAAGCAGAAATATCGATGAACCAAATTTGAAAATTTGACACTGACATGATACTGTAGATAGTTGAATAGAATAATAACTTCCCTAAAGTCCAAAAAAGTGACTCAAACCAAATGTTTACACTTGATTCAAATGAAAAAAAATCCCCATACTGCATATTTGGTAGCTCATCGGCTACAGCAGTGGGATAGGATTAGACTGAGATTTCCAGATGTCGTGATCACATTCCAGCTAATTAAGTTCCTCTGGGTTCACATTAAAGACAGTGGCACAGCTGAAAACAAGATTTCACTTGTAGTAATATGACATACTTTTGTCGCCTCTTCAATCATTGCTCATTTTTGTTGGTGACTATTTGGATGTAGTTATACTCAGTCCAAAGGAGTTTTGCAAAGTCAACACATATATTTTCTTCAAAATTTCCATTTTCTACATAGCCTTCTCTTGTTAAGCTGCAGCCCTTCTTTCAACCATGTTCCTTTGCTTCTGCATGTGTATTCTTTTGCCCACAGTGAAATAATGCCGTATCATCAGTGCACATTTACTTCTGCCAGCAAACCCTGCCTTCCTTAGGGCTGCCTGCAGCTTTCCAGTGACCACATATACATTTAAACAGTATTTCCCCTCCTCTTGTGCTGTTTGGTGGTAGTCACCTTCTCTTATCATTGAAATTCATATTGTAAACCTGTAATTTCTAGTCTATATTTTCCAAATCTTACTTGGGAAGTTTCAAAATATTCTTCCTGTAATACAAAGTCCTGTTAGAAACTGAAAGGCACTGAATTCTAAATCTTGGCATATTTGCCAATTCCCAATGCACAGAGCATATTTCAGTTCAGTTGTCAACCTCCTCCTTCCTCAGAATTGCCATTAATTCCTATGCTAGTATTGGATATAATAGCACAGAAAAGGTAAAGGCATCCTCTGCTGAGCATGCTACAATTTTGAATACATTTACTAGTCCACCAAGAAATGGCACCCACATTTTCCTAATCATGTTCCTAAGGATCACTATGCCATGAAAGGATTCTAAGACCTTTTAAATCATGCAAAAAGACTTGTTAAATATTTAAGCACATTAGAAAATAGAAATACATTGTTGTTCAGTTAAGCCTAGTGAAAGACACGAGCTTTATTATAGTGCTATGAAAGCTATGGGAAAAACAGACAACATAATTAGGACGGAATATACTCAGCCAAAGAGACAAACTAATTTCATGGCAATGTCCACCTACTGACACTTATAATATTTCACCTTCTGTATGGCTTTTTTTTTTTTTTAAAGAAATCTTTTATTAATGTGTCAAGCAATACAGAACCCTCAAGGAAATGACACAAAAAGCATGCTCTGAGAGGTACTCTGGTGTAAAGTTTTTCCATACCCAAGTACAATAAAGTATGATAGGTAGAAGAGTTATTCACAATAAATGAGTATTTCTCCAATGACTGAGATTTCCTTCTAGGTTTAAAAAAATGTCTTTTCCAAACTGATGGAACCCTTTTGTTATATGATAATAGCGCTATCCCATTTTACCATGCAGCCAATTAATTCAATCTTGCAGTTTAAGTATACACAACTGATCTTTGCTTATCAAGAAATTAGAACTAGTGCATGCAAGTAATTACAGTTTCTGAGTAATAAGCAGTTACTGTTTCAGTTCAGTGTTGACAATAATTACAGTTAGATTAAGTTCAGGCCAGATGATTCAGCAGTTTAGGTTAATAGGTAGTGTCTGTAGGTCCTCCAGAATACCTAAAACATCTTTTTCGACGGTAGAAGGAAACGGAGAAAAAAAAATAGGATTCTACAAATAGTTAGTATTCTTGAGTTATAACATATATCTACTAATTTTAAACACCTTTTGTCAATTCCAGTTATCTGTATTTAGATTACAACCTCTTCAGACAGCTAGTACTAGTTAAATGTGTAGAATTCCCAGGGTTAACTAGCTAAGGGTGAGAATATCATAACTTTACACACAGTGGGTAAAACTTACTTCACAGGCATTTCTGACTTCTGGAAAGTGTTCTTTTGTAATACCAGATACAACAGGCAGGAGTAGATAATATATTAAATAACTGATAGTGAGCCAGACACCTAGGGGTGGAGCTGTTTCTGTGCACTGGACACACAGAGGAGGACTGAAACTGCTAACTGGAAGTGGACATAAATGCTGTGCAGTAGGAACATTTCAGCACTTTGATTTCTAAATTGTTAAGGAACCATGTTAGGGTTAAAGTGTTAGGGATTATGTCTGAACCTTGGGTTAGTTTTAAGATAAAAGATTACACTGCAAAAGAAATAGCATGCATGTACTAACTAGGGATGCTGCATAGAATTAGAACTGGAACAGTAGTAGGTCATATCCATTTATTTGATAATGCCAATTATCCCTTAAAAAAAGATCAGTTACCTTTGTCCAGTCTAGTTTTAGCTGCTGTATTGCCCTTGCTAAGCCTCTATAGTTGAGTAGATGTCAATGCCAGGAAACATGTTTCTTTTGCTTAATTATATCCAACGTCTACATTTTACTCCTTGCTATAATGCTACATAATTCCTCCTTGGCATCATCCTTAAGGGCTTCTATTACACAAACCATAATTATCTTTTAACCTGACCTTACATACTTTTTTAACCTTTCTTCACATATCAGTCACTCCAGTCTCTTATTCATTTTTGTTGCTCTTTTCTTTGAGTTACCTCCAATTTATTAACATTTTCCCTTTGACGTGTTTAGAACTGTGTTCATTCTTGCAGGTATAGCTTCGCTGCCATTTTATAAAAAAAGGCCATTATCTCAGCTCCTAAGTCATGCCTCTGCATATATAACGCAGCATCCTTGGCTACTTTTGCTAGCATACTACATTGCAAGGACCTCATCTAACTTGCTGCCTACTATGACCATTGATCTTTTATGGCATTGCTCTTTCCAAGTGTCTCCATCAAATAAATCTCTGTGTTTTGACTTCTTTCCACTCCAGATGAATTACCACTTATTTTCCAGGTTGAATCTCTTTTCTTTTATTTACTGCCCATAGTTCTATCATCCTTAAGTCCTTTTCAGTTTTTTCTCCTCTCCCTGTTGTGCACAACACTTCTCAGTTTAATATCTTTTGTATTTGAAAATAAACCTTTTCTCAGAGATCCTCACATTTGCATATACAACAAAAAAGACAACACTGAAGTACAGCAGACGTGCAATGAATATAAAGACTAATTTAAAATATGACTAAAATTTCTTCTTTAAATGATGTTTAGGAACAATATATGCAGCATGACACACACTCAGTTGCCGCGTCTACACATGACGCTACTGTGCAGTGGCAATGAGCTACTGTGCAGTAGCATTAGAGGCACTAACCGTGACGTCATGCTACAGCGCAGCAGTGTCAGAAAAAACCGTGCCGTGATGCTGCTGCACAGTAATGACAGTTACTGCACAATTATTTAGTACTTGGTTATGCACCAAGTATTAAATGACTGCACAGCAACAACTGCACAGTCCACCATTCACGTAGAAATGGCCAGTGACAATTCAAAATAGGCATCGGGGACTATATTCCTGGAGTTTCCCAAGGATGAATTTGGCTCATTGATGATTTTTACACATGCAAATTGCAAAAACTAACATAATTGACTTTGCATTGTTGACCACTGCTTTAAAAAAATTTTTTTGAGGGGGGACAGACATGAAAATATGAACATCAAGAAACTCCTCTTTGCCAGTATCCTGGACACATCGAATAAAGCTAGAGTTTGTAACAGGGCATGGAATTGATGTTAAGTCTTGATCTCTGATTGATCGCCTTGGGTGTTTTTACATGTGCTTTGAGGTGCGAAGGTGCTATAATTAGAATGGCTCCAAGAGCCACTCTAATTAAAGCATCCACAGCATCTCATGTATCACCATCCTTGTGCTTCCAAATGGCAGTAGGTATGCTTTATCTAAAGCTTGAGTTTTAGATAAAGCATACCCACTGCCATTTTGAAACTCAAGCTTTGGATAAAGCATACCCACCACCATTTTGAAGCAAAGGGATGCTGATACACGAGATGTGGAGGCTGGCTGGAGTACATTAGTTAGCATACTCTAGCATACTTGAAGAGTTATAATTACAGCATGTTGAACAGCCTCCTGGCACGTGTACAGGTGACCACTGGCAAAGGGCAAACCACTATGAATCTCAATCTGCACTCTGAGTCATAACATGCTGCTAACTTGCATACAGAACTTGACGTTGGGATGAAAAGCCTAGACACAAATTCAGGTCTGATAAGATAGAAGTAGTAGGAAGAAGCCCGTCATTTTGAAGAGCTTGCCACTGACCTCAATCTGTACAGAAAGCATTTATCCTTCAATCATCAAGTCTTAGTTATAATGTCAAAAAGGACTTCTCAGTACTCCGATATGTGGAAATAAATCCTTCTTCCACATTTGGGTCCTGAAAAAAACCCCTTCATTTCCCACAAAAGGGGACTGAGCCATTGTGATTCATGCGTTGTCACCTTCAATCAGTTTTTCAAAATTCACTGAAGCCTGGAGTGACCATGAAGGCTATACATGGTCCTCAGTTTGTTTCATATGTAACATCTACCTTTCAAACAAAATGAATGAGAATGCATGTTTTATCCATTTTTTTTTTTTTTTTTTTTTACAATGACTCCTGAACTCTACTTAAGTTTGAATGGAAACTGTTCATTTACATGATTTCTATGTGAATCCATGCATCAGCCAGGTTCAGCTCAAAAGTTGGAGGGGGTGATTTTTGAATTTATAATAATACCTGCAGTGAAGTTAGTTCTTTATTAAACTGGGTTTCATAATGAAATGTCATGAAGTTCTATAAAAATGAACATTCATCTTTTAATTTATTCTCAGTTGCTTTTTTCAGCAGCCAAAGCTTTTCTGACTAAACACAATATGCAAACTGCGAGTTAGTATGACATTTCCAAAGTTAACAATCAATATTACAATCATTACAATAATTGAGGTTTTAAATAAAAAGGACAAATGAGGAACTGCAAGGAGAATTAACTCCTTTTGGGATTTTTATTTCCTGTCAGCTTAGTAAAAGAAATTCTTATTGGTATCAAATGACATTTATCAATATTAAATTTCTAAACAAAGTCCTATCATCATTGGTTTCCATAGGAACAAATTCCAACTGGTTTCACTAGAACCAAGATTTGTCTCATAACTTCTGTTTATTAAGTGTTAGAAACATAGTCACATTTAGATTCCTGTTTTCACTGCATTCCTGAAAAATATACAAAACATGTCTGTTTGCATTTTTAATTTCATTTGAAATAGCTTGGGTAGAACAGGTACATGGAAAAAAAAAAAAATCAGACTTATGTTTCAATATGAGATCATGGGATCACAGGAAAGAAGGACTAGAAAAGACCTCATGAGGTGATCTAGTCAAACGTCCTGCTCAAGGCTGGGTCATCCCTCACTAAACCATTCCTGCCAAGTGTCTGTTTAACCTGTTTCAAGTTTCTAAGGGTGGAAACTCCACAATTTCTCTAGGTAGCCTGTTCCAATGCTTGGCCACACTCAGAGTCAAAAAGTTCCTTGTAATCAGCAACCTAAATTTCCCCTGCTAAAGCTTGAGGCCATTGCTTCTGGTCCTGTCCTCTACAACCACAGAGAAAAGCGATCTCCATGCTCTTTGTAACAGGGGTAAGCAATTATTTGGGCTGGAGGGCCACTTAGGGCATTCTGGTGAACTGCTGCAGGCCAGGTAAGCATCCCTCCCCTTCCCACTACAACAGCTCATCAAAACTCTGAAAGTGGCAGGGCAGGGTGCACTCAGCCAGGTGGATGTGTGGCGGGCCAGTAAGGGGCACTCCTGCATTGAGCCATGCACCTCCCTGTGCCCGACCACCTTCCAGGCTCCGAGTGCCTCCCTAGGGGTGCGTCGCATCCAGCTGACCCCCTTCCTGGAGCATACTCGCTAGCATGGGGGTAACGTAAGCTGCCACCACCCCGAGAAGGGACTCTATTGGCTCCGTGTCTTCGGGGAAACACAGGCCTAATAGTCCAATGGGTACTCGACCCAGTACAGGCACTTGGGATGCTTTCCCAAGTCAGGGGCCAAAAAGGAAAGTCTTCCTCAGTCCACAGACCTAAGGGGCCTCTTAGGCATAATTTAGACCCGCCCCTCAATAAGTCTCCTACACCAGTCACAAAGGCAAACTTTATTGATTACAGGGGGTAGGGTGAAAAAAGGTACAAGATAGAACAGTATCATAGAAATCCCATAGAGCAAAACAGTCTGGCTGAGGTAGCCTTTTGATCATGCAGCTGAGTTACTGCCAGCTGTATATCTAATCAGATCTCGAGTAGCTTACTCACAAGCATCATCCAGAGGCTGTTGGAGATTCCCTCTGGAGGCAGGCCATTCTTAGCTCATGAGTTATGGGGAAGAGAGCCAGTTTCGGATGGTAAACCTCCTCTCTAAGTCTGAGTCCCCTGCATGGTGGCTGCCCTCTCCTCCTGGGCAGTCTTAACTTATATAGCTCCTGTGACCTCATTCACCTGGTCCAATGGAGGCCAGCACCTGTTGGCTGTCGGCCAACCAATTTGGAATACATCACTAGTTGCCGGGCAGACTCTAGCCCACCAGGTAGAAGCCCCTCACCCAGGTAGCTGATACCAGTCACGTAGGCAGAGGGAGCAGGTTCCCCCCTCCCTTAGGAACGTAGCCAGCTCAGGTTACCTGAAGAGATAGGGTAAAGGTACATCTCCTCTGTTGGGCCCATCCTAATCAAATTGTTACAGAGCAGAGATTTTGGAGAGAAACAAAGGTGGCTTCCTGCCATAGGAGGTGCCACAGATGGGCAGGGAGCAGTGTCTGGGAGCAGGATGTGGGAGCAAAGCTGGGGCCCGGGCCAGAGCTGGGATTGTGAGGCAGTGACAGTATGCGGCTCATGCCAAGCCGTGATCCACTGCCTGCATGTCCCAGCAATGGGTGCCAGCCAGTTCCACGGGCAGTGGCCATGCCTGTCCCTTGCCTGTGGAACTGGTGCTTGACACAGGGATGTGTGGGGAGTGGATTACAGCTCTGCCCTGGGTCCAGAACCGGTGCCACCCCACACTGCACTTCGTTCATACTGGCTGCTCATGGGCCAGCAGTGTGGGACAGACCCAATGGATCATGACCAGATTAGGCTGCCCTGTGCTGCCATGCCATGTTTTTCCTCAGCCATGCTGTACTAGGACTGCCTATATGCATCTGTGTTGGGTTGGGGGCAGTGGGGGCCAGATTATGGGTGTGTGCTCCACCCCCTTCCCAGGTCAGGTTGGTCACGATTGGCCATATGGGGAGTAGATTGCAGCTCTGCCCCGGCCCTTTCTCTGCACTGTCACTACCCCATGATACTAGCCCTTGCCCTGCCTGCCCATCTTGCTTCTGGATGCCCCTCCCTAGCTGCCACAGCCCCAACCATCTGTCCAGCTGAGCATGCCCTGCCTGCAGGGGTCCTGACAGTCTCCATAGATACCATGCCCACCCGCTTTATTCGGTGCCCCTGGTGGAGGGTGTGGGGCGTATGGCCTGGGGTGCCTGGGCAGTGGGGCTGGTTCTGGCAGCAGCAGGGACACAGGCAGAAGCAGGCAGAAGAATCCACCACTGCTGCCAGGAAGCAGAGTCCATCTGCCATGCTGCCCTAGTGCTGCTGTGCACCGAGGTGGTGGAAGCAGCACCACATCCTGGGTTGGCATGCATGGCTGGGCTGGGCGGGGACAAGAGACCCACTGGATAAAATCCCTTGGTGGGTTGAATCCAGCCCAGGGGCCGTATTTTGCCCACCAGTGCTCTATAATCACCCATGAGGTATTTGGAGCCTGTTATCAAATTCCCCCTCAGTCTTCACTTCTCTAGGCTAAAAACCTACCATTCTTTCAATCTTTCCTCATAAGCAGGGATCCTGGTTTTTCCTGATAATAAAAAAACCAAAAACCCAGAAATTCTCTGATAAAACCCCAAAATCCATAATTAAAATTAAAGGACCACCACTGTCCCCCGCCAGCCCTACTCATGCCCCTCACTCCCCCCACAACCCTCAGACTTGCTCATGCCTCTCACAACAGCCCCCCACTGGCCCTTCTCATGCCCCTCACTCCCCCACAACAGCCCCCCAGCCCTACTGGTGCCCCTCACTCTCCCCACAACAGCCTCCCCAGCCCTGCTTGTGCCCATTGTCCCTCACCTACAGCCCCTGGCCCACCATCCCTGCCAAAGGCGGGCCCCAGCTACCAGGGCTATGAGGCCAGGGACCCAGGTCCACAGCCCCTTGCCCCCAACAGAAGGCAACTGCTGCAGGAGGAGCACAGAGCCAGCTCCCCCCCGCTGCAGGCTTGGGCAGGGGTAGGGCCGGCTCCTGGCCGCAGCGTGCACTCCCAGGGGGCAGGAGGGACCTGTGCCCCTCATATCTGTGCAGGGGGAGGAGGCGGGGGGTGGCAGGCCGGGTGCATGCTGCGCACTTGTGCTTCCCACCCTGCTGCCCACCCCTGGGGCCTCTGCACCGCAGCATGCGAGACCTGTAGACATATCCAGTGTAGTAATTCGCAATAGCTTAATGTCTAGTTGGAAGGAGGCTCAAGTGGGGTTACCCTGGGGTCTATTCTGAGTCCAAAGTTGTTCAACATGTTCATTAAGGATTTGGATGAGGGAATCAAGTGCACACTTAACAAATTTGAAAGTGACACCAAGTTGGGTGAAATTGTGGACGCTCCAGAAGGCAGTGATAAGATCCAGAATGGCTTGGATAGACTGGAGAAATTGTCTCCAGTCAATTAAATGAGATTCAACAAGGATAAGTGCAAAGTCTGTCACTTGGGATGGAATAATTGTATGCACAAATACAGACTGGAGAATAACTAGTTAGCCTAAAGTACTGCAGAGAAGAAAGAACCTGGAGGTTATGGTGAACCATAAACTGAATATGAGCTAATAGTGTATTCTTGTTGCAATAAAAACATCCAAGAGCATCCTAAATTGTATTATCAGAAGCGCCACTTGCAAATCAAGGGCAGTGATTTTTCTACTCTGTTCAGCACTGGTGAGGCCCTACCTGTAATACTGTGTCCAATTTTTGGGTCCCACACTTCAATAACAATGTGGACAGATTGGAAAGAGTCCAGCACAGAGCAACAAAAAATCATCAGGGCCAGGGAGATGAGACTTATGAGCAGGGATCCAGGTTTTCCATTTCCCACAGAAAAATGGAGTAAACCACGAATTTCCCACTTTACTAGAGTAAAACGTGGATTTCTCATTTTAGCAGAGAAATCCACAGATTTTGTCATTTTTCAGCAAGCCCTCTGCAGGCTGGGACAGGTCCAGCCATGTGCCATGGCGTGTGCATGTACATGCACATGGCCCCAGGCAGGCTTGACAGCAGCTCCTGCAGATAAGTGAGAGATGGATTGAGACCCCCACAGGGAAGGAGTTGGGCAGGGCTGGGGCTGCTTCCCTGCTGGGCAGTGTGTGGGGCTTGCGACCCAGGGCTGCCATGTACAGCCTCAGAGCCCCAGTGGGGAGCAGGATGAGGCTGGAGGTGGCTTGTTCAAGGGTGCGGCTGGCTCCCCACTGCAGCGCACACTCCCAGGCAGCAGGGGGGAACCATACCCCCTTGAGCTGTGCATGGGGCAGGGTGGCTGCATGCTGTGGGCTTGTGCTCCTCGTTCTGCTGACCTCCCCTGGGTCTCCGAAGCACAGCATGTGCAACCCAACGTGGCAGGGCACAGTGGTGACATGCAGGAAAACTGTTTACCCCTGTAAGCTCCACACTGCCCTGGTGACACTTCCTCTGCAGGGATTGTGACCCTCGCTGCTGCCCCCGCACTCAGGGAAAATGTCGCCAGGGCAGTGGGTAGCTCACAGGAGCAAGCAGCTTTCCTGCAGCCCTGTTACCCCACCTGATGCCTCCTTCCAACTAGACATTAAGCCATTGAGAATACTACACTGGATATGTCTACATGAGACGCTAGTGCACAGTCGTCACTGTGCATTTATTTAGTTACTGCACAGTAGCACTGGCAAACATCCTTTTGGTGATGTTACTGTGCAGTAGCCTAATAACACTACACAGCAGCATATTAACAATGTCTGTGTTATGATACACTACTGTACAGTCAGTGTCTTGTGTAGACATGCCCAATAAGCATGATGAACAAACCAGTTTTGTATCCAGTTTACAGTTTTTTCATCTGCTCTATATGTCAACTTGTTAATGAGAATGTCATAGGAGACCATTTCAAGTAGACCTGTCTTTATGGCACATTATAATCTGCCTAACATCTGCTACCCCAGGTAACCTCTCTACAATTTACCAGCTACATTTCATCACCAGGTCACCATTCCCTTCCCCACCGCTCTCCCCCTCCCACCGCAACCTGTTTATCACCCATTATCTACCACACATTTACATTTTTACTGACTGGCATTCTTGCATACTGGCTTCTGGCTGCTATCCCATCCTGGAAGAAGAGCGCACAAGAACTGCAGATGCTTCCTCTGCCTGAAGAAAGGTGTTTGTCCCAAAAGCTTGCAAAGAAGAATTTTTCCAACTATTTTAGTTGGTCTAATAAAAGATATTGCATTTACCCAAAGAACCTTGTCTTGCTAAAGGCCTTTTAGCACACCCACTGCTCTCCCCTCATCCATAGAGCCTGTCACTTTATCATAGAAAGAAATAACATTGGTCAGGCATGACTTACTCCTAGTGAATCCATGCTGACTGCTCCTGATCAGTCTCAAATTGTTCTCCTCTGTGTGCATCACAGTGGATTCCTTGAGGACCTGCTCCATGATTTTCCAGGTGTAGAAGTCAGTCTAACTGGTCTGTAAATCCCTGGATCCTCCTTCTTTCCCTTCTTAAAAATGGGTACTATATTTGCCATTTTCCAGTCATCCAGGACTTCACCCAATCTCCACAAGTTCTCAGACAGGATGGCTTGTGGCTCTGAAATTACCTCAGCCGATTCCTTCAGAAGCCCCAGGTGCATCCCATCTGGCCCTCTCCACTTGACAGCATCTAGCCTCTCTAAGTAATCCATAACCTGTTCTGCCATTGCTTTAGGCTGCTTCTCTCATTCCCTATTGCTTCTGCCAGCTACAATGGTCATCTGGTGGCTGCACCTATATGTAAAAGCTGAAGTAAAAGAGACATTAAATACTTCAGCCTTCTCTGCATTGTCTGTGACTAGATTGCCTTCTACCTTCCTTAATGGACCTACGGAATCTCTGGTCTTCCTCTTATTTTTGACATACCTAAAGAAATACTTTTTACTGCCTTTTATGTCCCTTGCCACCTTCATCCCAAATTGTGCCTTGGCCTTCTTAATTTTCTCCTTGCATTCATTGGCAATACTCCTCTCCTATACTATGACGAAGTTTCCGTTTTTTTATATGATTCCTTTCTGAGTTTCAACTCTTCGGGATTTTTCAAGCCAGACTGGGTCTCCTGTTGCACTTCCCATTCTTCCATTGCTTTGGGATAGCTTGCTCTTGTGTTTTAAGAGGGCTTCCTTAAAATTCAGACAGCTTTCCTGGATTTTTTTCCCCCCTCAGGACTTGCCTCCCCAAGGTTACTGTCCACCAGATTTCTGAGTTTGTTAAAGTCTGCTTTTCTCAAGTCTGGTGTCTTTACTCCGGTGTTCTCCTTCCTTCCTCTCCTTAGAATCTTGAACTCTTTATCACTTTATGGTCACTGTTACCCAAGTTACTTTCTCATTCTGAGCCAATTCCTTCCTGCTTTTGAGCATGAAGCCAAGAAGAGATTCCCCTGTTTTTGGCCTCTATCATCTGAAGAAATAGTTCGATTCTGATCTGCAATCCCAGTGAAGTTACTCCAGATTTATGTTAATTGATACGACTCCATCCCTCATTTTCTAAAGCATTGAGGATTTCCCCTTTGCACGAGAGGGAGAGTAACACACAGGTTATAGTTGTTTGTCCTCCAAAACAAAATCTTGAAAGGATCTCCGATTCTCTAGAATTGAGACAATATTTTTTTTGCTATTTCAGAGCTACTGTTTTTCCTCTTTTTGTATGGCATAGGATATCAGCAGTGATTATTTGCTGAGTGCTAATAAACCAACCTCAGTTGAAAAGCTCTTATATCTACTAAAGTGTGTTTTTTTCATTCTCAGCTCAACCCTGCCCTGTTCTACTTATGGCCTTCATATAGGAATGGAATGGTGATGGGAGTAAGGAACTTCCTGCCTTTTTTTACATGGTCCATAGCAGGGCCAGTCAGTTAAAATCCCTAAATGTGCAATGCTCCCATGGTGTAAATGCTCTATGTCAGAGAAGTATTATTCCCAAAGGGGACAGAGCTCTAACCATATTCTCCTGCTGAACCAGTTTGTAAGTCTGCTATAAAGGAGAGAGATTATAACGTTCCAAAGGATGCTCCAATGCATACGACTATTAGAGAGCTCAATGATGCCTGCACTCTCTGTGACAAGGTAGTGCCCTCACATCCTCAGTGCAGAATGTTGTGTAAATCAGTCTAGCCATCAATTAACTATTTATTGGATAAGTTGTTTGGTAAAGAGCAAGAAAAAAAGAAACCTGTATTTAGTACTTAGAGCTCTATCAGTGCCATCATACCATTCTATTCAGCAATATTCTAGTTCCCTTGTTGGGATAAACTACTCAGCTGAACCAGATTATAGCCTCATAAAACAGAGCAGCAATACTATTATCGCTTAACTGCACCTGAATTTAGGCAGAAACGACTTCATTCAAAGAGTAGTAAACACTTGGAGTAAGTTGTCAAGCAAGGTCATTGAAGCAAATGACATAAATGAGTGTTAGAGACACGGGACACTTTCATGAAGGAGACTGAAGGATACAGTGACAAACAGGGATGCAAGAAGGATGAATTGAGCTAAAGGAGGGCATGCTTGAATGGCAGTATTAAAATTCACCTTTTTGCAGAAGGCCTGTACAAGGACTATGCAGCATTTCTATACACATCCAGAACAGACTTTTAGTGGGACCTATGAGGTGAACAGACCTTGTGGTGGCTTTCTGCAGAGCAGTTAACTTCTGCTTAGATAAATAAAGGAGTTAAATCTATTCAGCTACTTTCAGGAATGCAAAATTCACATGTATTCTTCCCCCTCTCAAGCGGTTATTTGGAAAAATGGATAAGGTAGAAAATGAAATACGAAGCATGTGATTGAAATTTATGGTTTTTGTGTTACAATCTAGCCCACCTTTAGCCTTGCAATATCATGTAATGATGCCAGTAGCCCCTTTTGCGGACCAGGTATATTAAAATGGTTTTGATAAACAAAGTAAAATGAATTATCTAAAAAAATATGGGTGTCACTATATGGCAGTGGCCATTTTAAAACAGCAGTGACCACATAATGTGTGCTATAAAACATACTCCTTCCTTCTGCCGCACCTGCCTATTGCCATCAAAGTTCCTAACCCCAGTAATGGTCTTCTGTTCATTGACATCACTTTCCTGTTACCCTTGGTCTCAGGCAGCTCCACTCACTCCATTATGCTGGGTCAAATCCTGACATGAAACTCTAACTTGCTTCTGCTTTTAGCCAATCTCTCGTTCCAGAATGCCTCTCCACCCAGGTCTCAGTTCCCTCTCACCAAGTTGTCCCCTACCCTAGTTCACTTTTCATCAATGGATCTGATCAAAAACCCATTAATGTCAAGTCAGTGGACTATGGATGTGGAGGCCCCATATCTACAACTGTATTTAGAACACTCTTGACCCTGAAGTCCTGTATCCAAGCCAATGCCCGACAAACTCATACTAAGTAGATTCATCACCTCCCCTGTGAAATAGCTGTATTTTTTTCTGGTTTCCAATGGATAATTTAAGCCCCCACCTCAGGGATTGAGGTTCTGCATTACACATTCAGCTCTGTAGATTCTTATCATGAATAGGTACACACAATACAAATGCTCACATCTATTTCAATTCTAACAGCAAATGGAGCTGTGGTACAGCTTTTATGCGAGAGAATGGCAGAGTCTGTATATCCCCTTACTATAAACAAGATGATAGGAACAGAAAACTGATTTAATTCTGTTTTCATAGGCTTTTTCTAGCTAAAAGAAAGGCAATTTAAGATGAACTTTTCAAGAATATAGCAGTCTTCCACATAGAGACAGAGAGAGCATCTTACCTCCTGAAACACTGAAGTGTTTTAACTAGTATATGTATATGGTAATTTTCTTGTGATTTCCCAGTTCATGTAATAAAAGGTATAATTTTGGAACCGAGAGTTCTAGTTTTTTGTATGTCTATAAGTATACATACACACATATAAATATACTCTATTCTGTGCAGAAATCATTCAATCATTCATTGCCCACCAACTAAACACTAGCCACCTGTAGGAAAAAATACATGTGAAGCATTTAGCACTATCAATAATAGTAACACAAGGATGCTAATGAATACACAATTTCATAAGATACATGCACTGTTGCTGTACAAGACCCACATGTTTTTGATACATGTGTTTTCATCTTAGAGCCTGCATGAGGAAGCACACTAGCTTTGAGCTTGGGAAACCTGGATTCATGTTGCAAGCTCCCCGAGTGACATTTATGAGGTTGCTTAGTTTGTTTCTCCAGCCACAAAATGGGAATAATAATACTTTCCTGTCCCAGAGATTCTGAGGTATTCAAATGTTACATTAAGGGAGGTCATAACTATATTAGATTACTAGCAAATTACCCATCAAGAATGACAGTGGGGGGGGGGGGCAAGTGGGAACAGAGGCATCTGTCCACATCCACGCCCCCCAGCACTTTGGGTCTGACTCTGTTCCCCCCCTTCCCCTCCCCCCACTTCAAATCTGGGGCCAGTCTCCCCACCGCTTCAGGCCTGTGGCCATGCTCCCCCTTCTCACAATTGGTACATTGTATCCTGCAAACTCTTTGCGGCAAAACAGATTCTGGGATTCATTGTCAACTTTAATTTATTCTCCAGTTAGTATTGGTCACAACATGCCTTGCATGTGATCTAAGGAAGTGAAACTGCATACATTTTCTCTCTTTACTTTTAAAATGTGCATTTCAGCGATACCTTTACATTTAAACAATCCAAAGAATAATGGATATAAAAATTGTAGGCCAAGATTTTCAAAGCTGATTAGTAATTTGGGGTGCCTAAGTTTCCAGGGTTTCTCCACTTACCTTTTGAGAGAGCTGATTTCCAGCTCTCTGCATCATACCTGAAATTGAACTGAAAAATCCAGTCAGCTCTGAACATTTTGTCCTTCTGTCATACACAGTGATATCGTGATACTGTTACATATCATGTTTGTCTCTCTTCTTAAAATGCATTTTGAAGATTGCCAGCACCCTGTGAGGCTCTGGGAGTTGCTTTTGGTATGAAGGCAATGCAAAAATAGCCTTTGCTGCCACTGCCCCGTGCATCGCTGCTGTCCTGTTATGCCACTGACACTTTTCTGCACCTTTTTCTAAAGCAACTGGTATTGGCCACTGTCTGATAGAGCCTACTGATATTAGATACATTACCAGTTTGATATGATGTAGAAGATCCTATGTTCCTTTTGATGAATTAGGATATTGGAACAAATTACATCATTTTGGATATACTTGAGAAAGAAATAAAAGACATGTGGAGCAAAGAAATAGGAAGTTCCTACAAATCCTGCTTCAACTTTTAATTCCTTTTTCTTGCTTTATATTCCTATCTGTTCCTCTATCTGTACCTGATTAATACAAAAAAAAAAAAATGGGAATGAAACTTCAACAAAAAAGCAGACACAGAAAAACATAATCAAACGACAAGAACTACTTTTTTCATTTCTTTTTTTTTTTTTTTTTTAAATAATGCCCTCTCAGAAGCTGGCCTCCTTTTCTCTGGCAGTTTCCTTTCCATCCTTCTCACCCTCTTGGTCTCCTTTAATTGTTCTTTATGCTATGATTTTTATCAATTTAATTTAGATTACAAGATCCTCAGAGCAGAGAACTTAAGTTTAAATGTGTGTAAATCTCCATGAATAGCAATAGCACTATGAGTTTTATACTGAGAGACTAACAAAGCTTAATCTATTTAGTTTATTAAGGGTAGATTAAGAGACGACTTGATCATTGCCCATAATAACCCATATAAAGAAGGGACTTTTTAAAACTAAATGACTCTTTAGTGGCAAATGGCATACGATCTAGCATTTGAAAAAATAAGAGAGAGACCATAATCTTGCTCACCTCATGCCCCCAAGTAAGACACGCATCTTGGTTTTGGAAGGCAGACCATAAAAAAATATTTTTTTTAAGTCATGGCCTAAAGCTCGCTTTTTTATGGAAAGGTTGTGCTCCCAAATGGCTGTAACCTTCTCTCTCAGCCAGCAAGCCAGCAGGGGGAGAATCTGTATTAACCCTTTCACAGCTACTGTTGATTTGGTAGTGGTTTTTAGCTCCTCTGCCAAAAGCTACTGACAATTTGATAGCAGTTGTGAAAAAGGTTATCACTGGACTTTGTCGCTGTTTGCTTGCTGACTGAAAAGGGCAACATTTTGCAGCATAGCCTCTCCATGCTTCTATTTCAGTGAAGAAAATAAATTATTTTTACTTAAGATACACATCCGAGTTTGGAGGGCCAAAACTGGAATCATATTTATAACAAGAGTGTTTAAAACCAATAATTTATTTGGAAATATTTCCAGTTAATCAATCTCAAAACACATTTCTTTGTGTGCAATTTTAATGTACATTAAGCCCACTTCCAGACAAATGTGATCGTGCAATTTGTGGCACTGCAGACACATTCCAGATGTCCAAGACACGTTCCAAATGTGCCACCGGCACCATATACCACACATTCAGCTTGTCTTCACTCTGCAAGGGAGCAATGCTGAGGGTTTTTTTTGGCCCCTGGATATCTAGGGGTCAATCCTCCCCACCACCCCCACCCAAAAAAAGTATGTGGGGGCAGCACATGCCACTCAAAACCAGAACCTGGCTGGCTGAAGCCACACTCCGGCTGCCAGCTAGGATCCCAAGTGGCAGGATTGTTGCATGTTGTAGCCCAAGAGGCCCTCAAGGCTGGAAGTAAGGCTTCTGAGGCTAGCCGAGTGGTGGCCCCAGCCTCTTCTATCCCACCTGGGGTAACCTGGCACATGGCAGAGGTGTTCCCCAGGGACAGCAACACAAGGTATCATGATGCTAGTTGTCCCCAGGGAACCACTAGTGTGGATGCAGCCTAAGGGTTTTTTGCACCCTAGGAATTTGGGACACTTTCCAAAAAGACAATCTCTGCAGGGGTGGCTCTCTGGATGGATGCAATATACCCTCTTCATCTCTGGAAGCTGTCTTTTAGCTTGAGCAGAAGCCCACAAAAATCAGCTATCACTGTGACCTGAGTGGGTCTCTTCTCTTGATGAGACCCATGATACAATGCAGAGTGGAAAACCATGAACTCATTGCTTGTGGACAAGAGGACATATATTACCACTGCTTACTCATATAAGAGTAAAAATATTAGTCAGAGAGACCATAAGTATATAAGCAAGAGGCTGCATCTCTGTATCAGCCTGATAAATGCTATTTCTGACCATCCAGTTCACTCAGCCTTTGAAAAGGAGGCATCTTCAAGTCTAAAAAGCTATGGATTAAATATATTGATATGGGGGGAGGGGCACAGGGGAAGGTAATTAGAACACTTAAGTACAAACAATCTTCCCATCTTAATCAAGAAGCCTTCTATTAGAGACCCAATTATTAGAAATCTTGTTTGGTTCAATGATGTTAATATTGCAGCCTCTTTGCAGATTTTCACTACCTTTCTGACAATCTCTCACTTCCCCACTCTCTCTCCTGGGTCTCCATCTAAAGTTTTTCTGTGTTACTAATGCTTCTTCATCCTAATTTCTTGGCACTTGGCTTCAGAAATACATTTCTTCCTTCCCCTTCACACAGCAGTGGGTCTTTTTGGTCCTTTTTACAATATGACATTTCTAAAATGTTCAAAAGCAGCTCCTTCTCTTCACAGAGGCAATTGCCTTTGTCACATAAAGCGACAAGAGTGTTTTTCCTCCCTTCCCTAAAGAACTTGGGAAAGTAGTCATACCTTTAAAGTAATCCTGCAAAACATAACAAGGCCAAGATCTTTTCCTTAACCCCTTAGATATTTCTTTGGATCCTCCTAGGGATGGTTGTGTCAGCAACTCTGCCCCCCACCCTCCCCACACACTTTTTTTGCAGTAAATGTGAGTAGGGCAGACAATTAAATTAATTCACCAAGCCTCACTTTTTCTCTGCTTAGGAGTTGTCCACAACAGATTGCCATTTTCCTGTTTGTAAGCCACCACACTTCTACAGATTATAATACAGGCTGTCCATGCTCTAGTTGTTGCTGAGTCTAAGCTATAATTTATGCACCTGCAGAATCTGGCAGGAATGGACAGAGTGATTATCTTGCAGCTCTGTTCTTTTTTTCGGAAAGGTTGCAATGAGTGATACTGTCCAATTACAAATCCTCCCTAAGGCATCTGCAGAATCCCATTATGTCAGGTCTCTTGCTGACTGTGTACCGATTCAGAGATGTTAGAGGCAGTCATACTTACCTCTTGAACTAAACAAGGGCCGTAGAGTCATAGATGTTAGGGTTGGAAGGGACCTCAGTAGGTCATCGAGTCTGACCCCCTGCCCTGGGAAAGAAAGAGCACCAGGGTTAGATGACCCCAGCTAGGTGCTTGTCCAGTTTCCTTTTGAAGACCCCCAAGGTAGGGGAGATAACCACCTCCCTTGGAAGCTCGTTCCAGATTCTGGCAACCCTTACTGTGAAGAAGTTCTAATGTCCAACCTAAATCCGCTCTCCATCAATTTGTGGCCATTGTTCCTAGTTACTCAAGCAGGTGTCCTAGTAAACACAGCATCTCCTATTCCCTGGTTCCTGCATTAAGCCTGTAACTTCTGAATCAGCTAGAGTATCTCCTGTAGAACAGGGGAGCTCAAACTTTTGGACTCTTGCTTGCATGGAGCTGGGCCCCGTGCTGCCTTGGTCCCCATAATTGTGGCAAGCTTAGACTAAATTTCATAGTACAATACTGAACACTTTCCAAAAACAGTTGAGGAGAAACTCCATGTTCCCCTATGCTAGAAGAATCATTGTTTTACTCAGAGAAGACTGAATTCAAAGTACCTTGAATGAGTCACCTAACCCTGCCTGGCCTTTGCTAAGACTTCATCATTTTGCCAATCTTTCCTGATGCAAGTTTCCAGTATCCCATATGAAGTACTGTATTATCATACCCATCATCCAGACAGGAAAGATAAGCTATAATTAAGTGATAGGACAGGCCCATAATCAGAATAAGTCAGTGAATCAGTGACAGCAAAAGCAACAGAACCAAGACATCTTGACACCCTGGTGCCTACTCAAACTACTGGACAACAGTAATTTTGAGAATTATTATGCTATTTTTACTGACATGGTGATTATTTTATAGCAATGTTTCTTGACAGTTTTGATACTTTCTCCAGACAGTCTGTAAATTTATTGACAGTTGGCTGCCCCGATAGGTGATAAACATCTGAACTGATGAAAACTTGCTGTCCTCTGTTAGTCATAGAGGCTGCACACTTAAAGAGTAAGGTCATTAGCATGAGAACATTACCACTGAGGCCTTTTGTGACTGTTTGGCATTTCGTATTTAGTGGCCATGGTTGACTCTTTATGCTACTTAGCGCATCTTAGTAATTCTGAAGCAGCTTTAGGAATGACACGATGAGATTGACTCATATCGAATATCACAGATGTCCCAGTTCTGAGAGGGATGCTTGTTTGAGTCCACTCTGCAACTCTCTGAGGGCTGCCTACCCCCAGATATTCAGACTACATTGATGGCACTCAACCCCCTGGTACTCGTACCCCCACTGTGTGGCCCCCTACCATGCGGCTCCTCATTTGGGTAGCTCTGTCTTAAACCAATATGGAAATGAAGAAATATTTTATAGAACAAATCTGGTCCCAACTCAGGAGCTAGTACTACTTAAAATAACTTTCACTTGTCCAGAGCCTTGTATATGTGGTGTATTTAGAAATAACATTAATAAAACACAGCTACATCACATGCTTATCTCACGTTGTATAAGTGCATATATTGAAGCTAAGAGCTTAGATTCAACAATTTTCAACATGTGCTTAGAATTAAATGGTAAGCTATATAGTCAGATCTTCAGAGCTCCTGAACCTGTACATCTTCTTGGCTAAAACCATGGGTTACAATGAAATCATCCATAGCCAAAAATCAAAAAAACTTTACAGTATGAGCTAAAGAAGCAAATGGTGGATAGGAACTTTAACAAACTCAGAGCCTGTCAACACTGGAGGTTTTTTGCGCTGATCTAGTTTATTAATGACCTACACCATACAGTTCTTAGAAGAGTTTAATGGCCAGAAAACATGTATGCTACACACCTGTTGGAAATTCTGTTAAGTTCACCCAGCATGTAGTTAGACAAGAGAAATATGTGCATGATGAACCTCTATTTCACATGTTCCAGCTGCCATTACTCTCTACTGCTTGGAGACCAGGTTTAAACTTCCCTACTTAAATTGTGCCACTAGGATTGCAGCATTTGCAGCTGTACCCCACACTTTTTTTTGGCTATGTATGATCCTGTTGTAATCCATGATTTTGGCCAAGAAGATGACTGTTATACAGGTTTAGAAGCTCTGAAGATCTGACTAAGTAGTTTACCATTTATTTCTAAGCACATGTTGAAAATGTTGAATCTGCATCCCCACACTATATCATCACAGAACTGTATTTTGCCTGCATCCACCTGAAGCTAGGGAAGCATCCTTTTCTCCTCAAACACTGGAGAAAAAAAAGGAAGCCTAGCTCCTTCTGATGTTTTCTCACAATAAGGATGTATATGGGGCTCTCCCTAGAAGAACAGGCAAAACGGGTCATAGTTGGGACATCTAGAGATTCTGAATTTAGAGCAAGGACCTGAAAAGTTTTACAAAAAAAGCCAAGAATAAAAAAACAAACAAACCAGCTCTCAAGAAATACTTATGCCACCAATCTGTATTATAAGAAATTGGACAGAATTTTGTCTCAGAGTGACAAAAATATATGCTGGGATTTCACTTCTTTGTTTCCGTTGGTGGACTATAGTCATTTTGTAATAAAATAATACCATTTCTCCTCCTCTCTCATTTCTGACAGATGAGCCTCCAGTTCATTCCTTACACATCAGAAGCTTACTTAAATTTCACCCAATTTGTATTTCTCTCGTCCGCATATTAACTTAACTTTTTGTGTTATATTCCAGTCCTCTTCTGTACTGGCAATGCCTCCCAACTGTATGTCCTCAGCAAATTTCATTACCATGCTCCTATTTTTTTGTGACAAAATTATCAATTAAAATAATAAATTCAATTTATCACAAGAATAATCCTTGAGGGAACTCATTAGCCATCTCTCTACAGCCCATGTGCTCCCCTTTAGCCTTACATTTCTTGTACTTCTCCAGTTTAACTAATTTTCCACATGCCACCATAACAAATGTTTTCCTGAATTCCAGAAAGGAAATGCAATAGATCTAATCTTTCTCTAGAAAAAAAAAATCAGTTACCTTATAAAAGAAAAGAGATCAGGTTTGTTTGGCATAATATATAATTGGTAAACCCATGTTGCATTTTATCCCATTTTCTACTTTTATTCATGTATTACTCTTTCCTTCAAAATTTGTTCGAAGCCTTGCACACTATTGACGTGAGACAAACTGGCCTGCAGTTTAGTTCATTAAATTCTAATTCTAGCCAGGATATGGAAGTTTCTGTTCCTATATTCTGATTCTTATGAACAATCCTACCTTTTCACCCCTTCTACCCACCCTGGGTTCAATATCACCCCTCCTCAAAACTGAGGCAAAGTAACATTTAGTTTGGAACCATACCTAGAATATAGTTAATTTCAAATGTATTCTTACAGAATAGTAGCCACATTCTTTTCCTTGTCCTCTTTTTATTTTGCAGCTGAAGAACCTTTACTAAGTAATTTCAACATCCCTTGAAAGCATAACTCACTTGACTTCTAGCAATTGTCAGTTTATCCAAGCACTTCTTGACCCCTAACATGAAGGCTCCTTTGCTAATGTAGCCTTTTGTTCCCCATTCCTGTCTGCTTATTACTTATATTCTTTTTTTGAAGTAGCTATTCATTGAATTAGTCTGGAGCAATTCCATACAAAAATTCCCTCTTCCTTGAGCTACACATTTCATATATATTTGGTACATTTTTTCTAAAAATAACAAAATTCCAAGCCTCCTCCAGACTTGGGTCCTTCAGGTTTTAAGTCTAGTTGACTTCATTTAGGTAGTTCCCTTCAGTTGACCAAACTTTCACTTTTTTAAATAAAGGCCCCAACTGGAGAATTATTTCTGTTTCCCTTTCCACTGAATGGAACCAATTTGTGATCATTTAATCCAAGAGTATTTAAAAGGATCAGTTCTCCTATATCTAAATATAAAAGCAAGTCCAAAATAATACAACCTCCTTTTGATTTTCCAGAATGCTTGGCAAAAAAGAAGTGACTATCACATCCAGGAATGACTGAAATCTATTGTATGTATTAGCTTTTTCTTCCAGTCTACACCTGGAAACGCAAAATATTTCAAAACACTGTTTTCAAAAGTGTTTTTCTCTGTGAAACCACTAAATTGGATAATATGTATACCCAGATCTAAGCTGGATGACAGACATCTAGCACTATTACAATACAACCTCTTTTACCATTCTTTTGCAATGTGTTTCTGGCCTCCCAAAATTCTGTTTTATCCATTTTTCTTTACAGTTTACTACATCATTAATACCACCTTACCTTGACTCCTCCCAAAGTCAGTACACTTCAGTAGCTTTTATCCAGTTACAATTACTCTTCCATCATGTTTCTGCTACCCATATAATATCTAATATCACCAGTGGCACAACTAGGGTAGGGTAAGGGGGTCACCAGCCTAGGGCACCTATTTAACGGGGGTGCCAGTATGGCGCTCTCCCCTCCAGGAGTCTCTTCCATGTCAGGGGTAGCTCAGTGCTGCTGTCAACCATTGCAGCTGAGCAGGCACAACCCCATGCTGAGCCATGTATCAGGGTACAGGTGGCCAGGATGGAGGGGTAGAATGGTGTCTTCCCCGACCCCCAGGAAGTTTTGCAATGAGAGGACCATCTGTGAAGCACCAGGGGAAGTCCTTAGGGATCCTGCACCACTACCTGTCCCTCAGCAACAGCATCCTCAGCCCATCTTGCTATATCAGCAGTAGTAGCTACTGCTACTCAAGTGAGGAGAGCCCAGACAGGCAAGACTCTTTCCTCTCCCATCCCATTACCCCCTGCCATCAAGTGGTCAGCATAACTACTCCCACCTTGCCCAAAGCACAGAAAGAACTGGCTATGTATCTAAATTTCACATCTTGCACCAACAGTTCAAGTGTAAGGGAGGATTTTCACAGTGTTGCTACCACACGTGTTAATGCTTTTTCATGCATCTACCTTCCATTTTGTTGACCCAATTCCTTGCATTTCAATGGATTCTCCCTAACTACATCCAGTAACCTAGCTAGATTGTGCAGTCTTTTCAATAAGTATATTGCCTCTTTAATTCTCTTTCTTGTGAAACATTACATTTAGTTTGTATTATTAAGTAATATTGTATACTATGAGATACAGCTAATATTTTTTTTAGTCTAATTGATACAGCCATTTAGAAGGACATGGGCTAGTAGCTTTTATGAGCTCTAACACAAACCCTCAATGTGCTCAGAATGGGTGGAACTGATTTTAAGTCACACTGTCGCTTTGAAAGTTTACAAATTCTCTAGCCCTAGATGTAACAGCACATTTAGAAAATAACACTTTGTCTCTCTCATTCCTTGTAGGGCTCCTAACAAACAGCCCCATTACATCCCTCTTTTTTTTGTCACCATGCCCAAGATGGCAACTTCCTAACACTGACTGCAAACTCATTTTAGTGCAGCAAATTAAAAAGATAAAATAGCTTGCTGTTACAATGTAAATGTAAGTGTGTTTGGGTACTTTGAAAACTAGGCACCATCCTAATTTGTTTGGCTCGCAATGGGCATGTCTACAGGAGACATGTTGAGCGCAGTACACTAATTTTACTGCACATTAGCAAGGCAGGCAAAACCTATGTGAACGTGCAGTAAAATTAGTTTAGTGCACATTAGTGTCACCAAAAAAGCTTGCTCTGTGGCAAATGTGAAGAAGCGCCACTTATGGTGCATTAAGGTAGTACCTGTAATTGCAGGTACTAAACTTAATGCATTGCAATAACAGAGCATTAATGAATGTGTAGACACATCCAGTATGATCAATATCCTGCTTGAGACTGATGGGGCCTTGCATTTTTGAGGAACATTTCATAGCATTGCATCATAGCACTGTGAGAGGTACATTCCAGAGCTTTTCATTATGTTATCTGGGACAAAACATAACATTTTGGCAATACACAAACTTTCTGTGGAATGTTTCAGACTAAATTTGCATTCATGAAAAATGTACAGAGATAAAAGATACCAATAAGGCAAGACACTGAAAACATGGTTAACCTCTAAATTCTGGCAATGTTTGCAAAACTGTTCTTATGTTATACTGTACTGTGAATGTTCTGTAGAAGCCATAAAAATGGAATTCAAGGCACAGAAAGTACTCTAATAAGGTGTTGATGTTTTAAGGCAGAACAGCCTTGCCAATTGTTTCAACAAAAAGAACTATGCACTTTCAAACCTGCAGCAAAACATGGAAGTACCATCCTAGTGAACTGTATGGCTAAGTACAGACAATCAAAAAGCTTGAGGCTAGATCAATTCAGTGTTTGCAGGTTTGTCTAAACTGCAGAAATTGAACTGAAAAACAAATGGACAGACATTCACTTCTGATTCAGGAAATACAGCCACATACCTGCAGGGGCTCAGGCCAGAAGCTGGGGAGCACTAAAGCACAGCTCTCTGGCACATAACCAGTATGGGCTGTGTGTTTGCTTTCTCTTCCTGCTGTCCCTAAAGTCTCCGGGATTTGCAGTAGAACTCTGCAGGGTAACTCATCACTTCCACTTCCTCTTCCTGCTTCCAGGTGCCTCTGGGATTTGTAGTTCATAGTTGCAGCCAGCAGTAATTTTTTGGCAGGACAGGGCAGCTCTGTATTTGGGGGAAGGGAAATTTAACCCTCCTCCCTGGCCCCAAACCCCATCTGGGGTTTGCCGGTGGGCAGGGGGAGCAGGGACTGCCTTCCTCCCCACCTCCCCAACCCTTCTCTGCTGGAGCAGACAGCACAGCTCAGCCCAGGGCTGTGGATTGTTATTTAATTTGAACCAGGAAGGGGTCTGGGACAAATCAGTTAAGTCTGATACTACATTCAACCACGTTTATCTTAAACCAGTTCCAGCCATTTTGAAACTGGTTTATGTGCATTGAAATTCTGTTCTGTTACAGGATTAAACAAGTTTCTGATCACTTAAACTAGTTTATGTGTAACTTCTGTCCCTAGCCTATTTTGTCACACCTATCCATAACCATCAATGTAAGGACTTTCTACAGAGGTGCATGTGGAATAACTAATCTGCCCAGCACATCCCCAGCTCTTCCCAAACACTCTTCTTGTTTCCCAAAGGCCTACCACTCCAGCACTGTGACGAGCAAACCAACTGCACATTGCCAGGCCCTTCTGACCAACAATCCATAATACATCCAGCTGTCCACTGTTCTGTACTCTAGGAAAAAGTCAGGGCCCTAAGACACAAAGGAAGTAAAGTGTAATACTCAGTGGAAAAACATTTTCCTTCTGATACCATAGAGGCTGAAGAAAGAACAATTGATCGTTATGTTTTACATTTCCTTCAGGTCCTAAACCAATATGATCCCCCAATACAAGACTTTTATTAGTCTTCTAATACCAGGCAAACTTGAACGGAAAGAAAAAAGGAGGGCTTCTAATATGTTCTCTGAAATGGAGCCAGAATGCTTAAAAATGGATGGGATTTTTCAAGGGGTCAAGAGGAGAACAGGAGCTAACTGAGTAGAAGCTTGTCAAAACATGGAAACTGTAAGGCTCCTGAGCTGCAGCCCGAATCATTTCTGTAAGGCTCAGACAGACTCTTACCCTGCAGCCCTGATTAAGTGCGCTAACTCAGTTACTAATCAAGGCTAGCTGACCCTCAGCTCCTTCCCTCTCAGGGGTTCTGGAGATCCATTTAAGAAACTTCTCCAGCACCTGAGCCATGAGTGACTGGTGCCTCCTGAATCTAGGGGGCCACCCACAGAATCCACCAACCCTGTCAGGAGGGAACCAGCTCTAACAACAGCATCAGTGTTGGCCATCGGGATGGCACCAGCCCCGTTGTGGGTGCACATGCACCCCTGTGCAGCTCCTACCATTCACCTATGACCTGAGCTTTGCTGTACAATATCATTTGTCTACAAATGATGCTATGTCAGTGTAGCAATGTGCTATGGCAATGTAGCACCGGCGGGCAAAAATCGTGATGCTGCAGGTGTGTTACCGTAATAACATGCTCCCTCATTATAGTGCATTGCTACAGCAATGTAGCATCCAAAAATAACTGTGCCTCCAGCATGGCACAGCATGGGCTGTTACTGCACCATCATTTAGCACTTCCAAATGGAAGTGCTAAATGACGGTGCTGTAACAATGGCACTGTATGGACACATGTAGAGATGCCCACTGGCCCTCAGTTTCTGAGCAGGCTCCTGTCCAACAGCATCTTTGGTTTCCCTGGTTCCTGGTCCTGGTTTTAGCTTGCTCCTCCTGGCCTTTGGCCTTTGGATTTCCCTGCAGTTTTGTTCCCTGAACCCAGTTTGCCTTACTCTTAGACTTTACCCTGTGGATTTTCCTTTGGATTTGGTAACTAGGTTTCTGATTCCCAGCTCCTGACCTTGGCTTGGCATTTTGGCTTCTGACCCTTCCCTCTGCAAACTCCAGCTCCACGTCTGGCTCTGCCTACTAGGCAAGCCAGCCTGGTGGACTGTGACAGAGACCATTAAAAGAAGGGGAAGATGTAGAGGCACCATCTGAAGATCATGGACAGGCTGCTTGCTTTGTTTCATTCCATGCTGTAAACTGGCCCAAGCATACAACAGCCTTATTATTTCCTCTAATACAGTCTATGGAAAATGTTATAGGCTGGGAGCTACAGTTGATCTATTAAAAACACCCAACCATAGCTCTCTCCTCCAGAGAGCTCAGAGCCTGGTGCAGCCACAAGTGTGGTTTGGAAATGCTATCATTGAACTCTTAGACCAAACCAGGGTTTTCTGTCATAACAATCCAGGCTACAAGAGACTTGGAGAGCATCCAAGGGAAATTAACACAGTTAAACAATCATAAGCTGCATACTTTGCTCTTTGATAAGATAAACCTTGAATTTTGTTGATAAGCGCACACTGCTTCACTATTTGTATAGAACTCCTACTTTTCAAGCGTGCGTTCATAGATTTGTGTTTTTGCACATAAAGTGTTTTGATTTTTTTCACTTTTTAAAACAATGGATTTTGTTCAAATACGAGTTATACATCTTTCACTAAAAAAGTATTAGAAGTTTCACAAAAAGTAGACTTCCAAAGCATGAAAGCATCCTTCCTAACGCATAGCAGTCCTCAGAAGTTTATAGTACTTGCTCAGTAATTTATGACATATTCAATCTCCTTATTTGGCCACATTCATGAAGTGTTTCACAAACTCTTCTGTGAAAACTTGCATAAAATATAACATGAAGAGATTATCACAACCAAAAAAAGGCTCATAAAATTAGCTTAAAAAAATATCCAGCTTCTGATCTCAGTATAGGAACACAAGAATCTCTAACAATTGTCCTTTTGGAGAGTGCATTTCTCAAACTGCTCATAGTTGCACCTCTGCCTGTCAGTCCTCAGCAAGAATCTCTTCTTTTCTCTCACTGATAATATGCAAGACAAATCATAGTTATAATAGTATGCATTACAAAGCAGTCTCTATCCTTGACTATCTCCTCTTCAGTCTCCCAAATGCACACTCCATTATCATCCTGAATCTGCTTAGGTTGTAAAAGGCTTCATTGACCAGGAAGGAAAGGCTAAGCTAAACTTCCAAGAACAAGAGAAGGAATCTCAATATTCTTAACATCAATAGTAGCAGCCATCTGAGTCAGTTTACTAAATGAGAAAGACATGAGTTCTTAAAGCTCCTAGCATCACAAACTTTTCAAGACTATCCTACATTACCGTGGGTGAATCTACCATCTGTAAGTCTTTGACCCCAGCTGAATTGAACACCTCTTCCTTGTTTATGACCTTCTGCAGCAAGAAAGAACAGGAACCTGAGGTCTATCCATTGCACTAGTGAAATAATGCATATCCCAGGAATACAAAATTATCAACAGTTTCTTGACCATTAGTAAGCCTTATAACCCAAGTCAACAGTAGTGCACACCTCTACTCAACAGCTGATCTACTCTCACAAAATTAACCAGTAGCAATTAGGGATAGCAAGTTTGCAGATGGTAATGCCCACACATGTCTGAACAGTTCCACTAAATTCATAAGAAGGAGGGTTAGCACAATAAGTAATAGCAGTGTTGTTTGTTGATACTAGTTTTTTCAAATCCCTGACCCGGTACATATTTGACTACATGCCACCTATCCTTATTCAGAAGAAAATACATGCGTCTATTTTAGCAAGCCATTCCCCAGTCTTCCCCTCCTCCTCCAGTACCCGCTGCCTTCAAAAAGCTCTCATTCCCATCTGTTTCAAAAAGTGGAAGTTAATTCCTATCTTGTTCCCCAGATATCTCTATTTATAGCTTCAAAATGCTGGCAGATGCTGTAAGTTTCTCTTGTGCAACAGTTGGGAAATGACAGAAGTGGATGAGTTTATTTTCAGGAAAGAAAAATCATATGTAAAAATAAAAATGGGACTGAATCTGCTCTGAGTTTTATTTTTGGAGGCTCAGCCTTCCTAATTAAGTGCATAGGACACCAGTGAAGACAAGGAGAGGCAGGCTCAGCAGGACAACCTCTTTGCCCACCCCAGCCTACCCCACTTCAGTAACATCATTTTAAAAGGATGTAATTAGGAAACTTCTTTTATAAAAACAAAAAACAAACACACACTTACTGGAGGGATGTTTTTCTTAGGTAGGCCGAATGGGAATGTTAGCAGCATGGGATTTGAGCATCATTTGTGTTGTGGTTAATAAAAAAAATTCCCTGTGCAGAGATTTTCAGAAATCAGAAACAGTCAAGAGAAGAGCACTTGAGCAGTCATATGACAACCTTGATGGCAAAAAATGAACAGCACTTAAAGCAGATCACATCTAGTCATTTGTTTTTCAAATCAAAGGACAGGAAGAATTTTTGGCTGGGTCTAGACAAAGGGAGGCTCTTAAGGAGCAATTTAAGGCACTATAATTTGTGAGTGTGTGTATTTTATGGTGTGATCTATTGCAGAGAGATGCTTTGGCCTGCTTCAAGCTGCTCAGGCTGGCTTCCAAATTGTTTTCACTGCCTAATCTGCAAGCCTGGATGTACACAAGCAGGTGGGCTTTGTATTTCTCAACAGCAGGGATAGGCTTGCCTTGGAGACAGTGCAAGCATTGTCTGAGGTTAACCTCATACTAACTCTAACCCTGAAATTTCTGCACTTTCCCAACTGATAACAAGGAACTGTCTGTCCCCTGGGAATAGTCACACAAAGCAGGCCACACTTTAAAGGCCCCTCCATTGCAAGGTGCAGTGAGAATGGTTCAGGAACTGTTTACATGGGTTTAATGGCCTCTTGTATTGAAGATAGCATGGACATTTTTAACTCCATTTGGGCTGGTCGTGCAGACCAGAGTGTGAATGCTTCCATTGCCACTGTATACTCAAATAAAAATGGCAAGAAAGAACTTAACTAGCCTAGAAACTACAATAGAAAGCTAAACACCTACAGTCCAATCAGCCATACTTTAAGAACTTTGTCATGTAAGTTACTGTTAAATGAGAACCAAAAAAAAGGTTGCTTTGGTCATCCACATCTACCCCCACATCTCAGAAATCTTATGGTATAATAAACTTGTCAACAGCCAACAAGTAACTCAAAATTATTATTTCTTCTTATTACATTGTATTTTCAGCTGTGCTTTGGGACGTTACCCATCAATGACATGTTCTTATAACTACACAGGGTTTGGGTCCATTTATCAAAAGTTCAGCTTTCTACTATAACATGCTGTCATCTAAATTAGGGAACCTTCCATTTAATGGAAATGTTCAGCCATAAGAAGCCTTCAGTCAGCACACCTACCTGTGAACTTAATAACTCTTTGTTTAGCCCCACAGACCTAACAGCACGGGAGAGAAAGCAAATGTAGAGATACCTACCCTTTTGCAAAATCCAAGACCCACAGAAACTGGAAACCCTCTCAATAATTTCAGCACATTTATAAACATACAGATACAGGCTGACTGAACATTATCCCTTATCTTATCTAATTATTATCCCTTTTCTGCATTAGTCTGCTTCTGAAAACAGGGTCAATTTTCACAGATTGTCACTACTACAAGTGTTAATGCCTTCTTTTTATTAATTTATCCTCACTAAAATATAGAAGCCTGACTAATAAACCACAAAAAGGCTGAATATTCAGACATAGGGGAGCCACTGTTACCTAAAAGGTAGGCAGACCGAGAAAAAGAAAAATGCCAGAAGGAGACTGCTACTGTATTGAATTTAAAATTTCAGATACTCTGAGATGAGAACATGAGGAAATATCAAGGGCATAGGTAAGTGTCTTCCTGTACATTTGTGCTCTTATGTAGTACATTTTGGGGACAGAAATCAAAATAGGAGCAAGAACAGGCTAGTTATTCATGTATGAAAATGCTCAACCAGCAGTCACCTGCCTTTGAGAGCATTCTACCCATGCTGATCAGCTGTTTTTATGAAGGCATTCAGGCTTCAACATTTTTAAATGAGCTAAATGGGAATGCTCAGCTTTTAGTTGAACAGTGAATGCTAATTAGCATCTTGCTAACTATCAGCTTTCCTTTTTAATTATAGTTAGGGCTGGTTGCACAGGCAACATTAATGCTGGCATTTCTTAACTTTTGAGCATACCTATTGCCAGCTTCCAGGCTACAGGAATTAAATCAACAGAAACTGGACTGGCATCCCTATGACTTGCATTACCCTGCAACAGAGAAAGTTAAAATGCGATCATACACTAAGCTTGGCTTCTCAGTATCCCAGGCTTTCTGCATATAAGATTTTTCTGCTATATAGACACATTTCTGAAACTCAATAGGTGACAAGAGCATTTTGTGAACATTGCAAATACAAAGTTATCAGGAATAAGCAAGGCAGAAAGAGGAACCCTTTGCCTTCTTCTAACTGCTCCCTACCTAATTTGAATAGAAGGATCGTTAGTAATTCCTTTGATGATTTGCAGATCAGCCTGCAACCCATTGGATCTTTGTGTAGCTGGTGACTTTCATCCTCTGCTTCAGCTGAACAGCTCTTGGTGGCTATTGCATTCTCCTGGATGGAGAGGGAGATCGGGTAAAGTCAAGTGCAGTGGCATATCACCTTGGGTACCATTAGGTATTCACACAGCTGGTAGATCAGTTGCTTGATGGGTAACACAGCTGTTGTTTTGGGAAATGTTGTGGAAGCTTTAAAAGCTACATTATGAAGCTACATTGGGATGACCAGTGCATTCATGCAGCGGCTATCTTCACTATCATTGCTATGGTGCAAAATGACAGTTTGGTTGAAACAGTACTTAGCTTTATTCACTTAGATCAGGGTGGGAATGACTGCACACCACTGCACTGTAAGTGACTACTCAAAATGTCTTTTGTGGATGTAGGGGCTTTTTAAGAGGTCTGCTGAAAAGTTCTGACATGACTTTGGTGTCATGCAGAAAGCCTTCTGTACCTCACTTTCTTCTAAGGGCATAATGAGATAATTCACTGAAGATTCTGGTTAAGTGGCCCCATATGTAACCAAGCAACCCTTCACATTTTGAATACCACTTGTTTTCTCCTCTGCCTGCATCCAACTTGTAAAGACCTTCTTATGAATAGCTTTTTCATACATGTGAGAAAAGAGAAATCATTATAGAAAATGTGCAAATTCAGAAGGCAAAAAGTGAACGAGCAGCCAAAATGCTGTAGTGATGGTATTTCCAAGAACATGGTCACCCATGTAAAGACAAGAATGTTAGCAGAAGTGACTGGGGAGAAGGAAGTTTAAACCTGGTAAAGTTTAAATTGAACCCTGGGACACAAGGAAATTTATACAAGGAGCAAATGCTCTCAGCAATCTTACATACATTGTTTAGGTCAGGAAGTGAAACTGACTGCAGAGTACATGTATCAACACAATGATGATGAAAATGTCTAGAATTTGGTATTGTATAAAACCCCCCAACCAAAACCGGTCTCAAATCCAGGTTGTATCTTAAATGAACTAGATTGGTAATAGCATGTAGTGTCATCTTTATTCTAATGCCACAAGCCGTTGCTAAGCTATATGCTCTAATAAGAAGAACGCTATAGTGTATTTTATGCTTGAAGGAAGCTTCCTGGAAATAAAAGATCAAAATGGGTTCTACTATAGATTTCATGTTCCATGAAAAAGTCTCAGATGTACAATAAGACTAATTAACTAAACAAGTATTGAACCAGAGAAATGTAGGCATCCTTTCAACTGTGTAAACTCAATGGTAGAAATAGAGAAATCACATAGATTAGGGATAAGACTCCTTTTAGATCCTTTAAATCTGAACATAACAATCAAATGAGAGTGTTCCCAAAAGCCTATAGCTGATGATGGAATGATTAAATTGCTTAATGCCCAAGTTTTCAATGTCTAGGACACTAGAACTGGGTACTGATGAATAAAACTGGAAAACTAGAAAAGGAAAAATCAATACTAAGTAGAAACGATGCCATCTCCTCAAAACAGCATTAATTCAGCCCAAGGGGGGTGGTTCAAAGGAGAGAGGTTGGAACTTTGCCAAAACTCTATGAGGCTGTAAGTAGTATAGATGATTCAGGAATTGAAGCTGATCTACATGCCTTACTTCCAAGGCCTAGAAAAAAGGAGTCAAATTTAATCTGGATAAGTGTCTTTTCTAAGCAGCTGAATTCTTTTGTTCAGATTCTCCCAGGTAAAGAAATCTGACTCTTGAGATGTGGCAGTAATCACTGAGATGGGAGCTACTGAAGGACTGTGCTGAACCAGAAAAGATGTATCACTGTTAGTATTCCATATAAGTTGATGTTAAAAAAAGAGTAACAATTCAGGTTGATGAATCTAAAGGAGAACTCTGAAATTTTTAATACAGGAAGAGAATCTATTGGCATGTTCATCTCAGTCTCCCATATCCACATAAATAAGACATTTATTTATTTTTCAAATTGTGCATGTGCACCAGCTTAACTATGATTGCAATCCGCATATAACAGACATATGGATCTTGTGACATCACATTGTCTGTGGTGACCAATGCATCAGACCACTCCAGAATAGATAATAAAACCTACTTACTCATGGTCTGTTATAATAATATTCTTACAATTTAAGAAATGTGAAAGCACAAGGAGATGATCAGTTGGCATAACTCCAATTCAGGTAAAAGGAGCGGAGGTTCTGGCCTCCAGAAATAACACAGTGATTGCCTGTGGGCTATAGCTAGGCAATCAAACAAAAACATTACACTGTGATGAGGCAGTACAAGTTGCCAGCAAGCTGATCTCTACACTGAAGAAGTTTATACATGACCAATCTGAAAAAAGCCTTAACAACAATTTTGCATTAAAAAGTTATTCACTTTCTTCCCATCATCATGTTTAAGGCAGAGACGTGACAACTCTGTGTAGATAAAATTGACGGCACTGTTCTTGTTCAACAGAATCCTCTTGTAGAATAAGACTCTCAATAAATTAATTTTAAAGAATTCTTACCATACTATTTTGTTTCTGCTTTTACAATATTTTGATTTTTTTTTTCTCAACAGAAAGCATTTCAGAGTGTAAAATGTGTGGACATAACAGTGAGGCTTACTACATTTTTCAAAAGGAAGCCTAAAGGATTTAAGTTTATTCCCTTCTTGTTGTATCTGAATCAGTATAGATTTCTCCCTATTACAGGATGGGGTTATTCTTATAAATAACCTGCTGAAGTGGCCTAATAGAAGTCTTCACAATTTATAAAGAAACAAATAAAGATGATCCAAGTATGTTCTTATTATGGTGTCAGTTTCACAAACTTCTGGACATCATCTACAGTTAAGACTAGAAATAAATGGAAAATATGATAGAACATTATTTTACTGAAAGAGAATGAAATATAGTAAGTGGTCAGAGAAGATCATAAAATAGCAGAAATATGTATGAGAGACAACAATCAGGGCATGGTATCTCTAGATTAAAATAGGGTATATGTTGTGTTAAAAGACTGATAAGACTTTTGTTTTTATTCTATAAACTGTAAAAATATTTGGACACTTATTTCTATTTGTTCTTGCCATAGTTCAGCTTTAATTAACATTTCTTTGGAGGTATAATGCAATCTGTACTGGCCTCTGTGTCCCTTCTGAGGGCAACTGAGTTATCGATTTTGATTTATTACCACCTTCATTATTTGGGACCTGGGTATCAGACTTGCCTCCATCCTATCTATACAACCTGTGAAGGTTAGCATGAGGGGTTCTTATGTGCAGTTCATAGGTTTGAACATAGGGTCTATGACACTAGAATTCACTCCATTCATTGGTCTGACAAGGCTCAGGACTGTTGACTATTTGGAAATCATGTAAAGGCTATAATTTATCTTAGGCTTTTCCCTCAGTGGAATAATTGGAAAGGCTGTTTCAAATGAACTCTAGTGGGGGAAGCTGTTTATTGTTCACATTTTAACCCATTTTGTATTGTCTTTTTATGAATTCCATGCAAGTACTTGAGAGAGGCTTGACAGGTGTGTATTACATATCAAACTAGATAAAACAAATACCAAATGAGAACACATTGTTTTAATCAAAACAGAGAAACATTATCTTGTATTTGTCCTTGCTATTATGTAGTTATGTATTCCTATGACTTGTCAGGGGAAGGTCTTACATAAGAAGCACAGCAAAGGACATCTGATAATGAATGCCAACCGACACAGTTATAGGAAATTGTTAAGCCAAACTATAGCAAACAGCACCTCTCTAAAAGGTAAAGTCTGATGTAGGTCTTCAGGTTAGTTCTGACATTCAATGCTTCAGATTTTTCATTTGTTTTCCTTCACAGTCAAAGACTTTTAAACTTCAAGTAGAACGCTGAAGGAATGACCACTTGGGAGATGTTAAATAGGGCTATTGTATACTTTACCATACTAGTATGCAGTGGATTCTGATGGGGCTGAGTAAGCACCATCATCTGTTAAGGCGATTCATTTATATTAAATGCAAGATCATTGTCTCCATGGTGAAAGTGTAGCCATCATTTATAACAGACAGAATATAATTGTAAGTGCATGGGGGAGAGGAAGGGGCTGGTTGCCTGAAAGCAGAAGACTAAAACAATACAAGATATTACAATTTAAGAATTTACTTTGAACTATGTTTTAGCGATATGCCATTTATTTAACATTATTAGTATTACATGTTTTTATTTACAATGCCAAGAAGTATTAGGCACTGTCACTTCTCAGAAACACAGAAAAGCTGGTCTGTGTCCTGAACTACCACAATTCCCAATCCTAAAATGACTTTTGTACAAAGTTAACTTTATGCTCACGTGTAAATTTAAATATAAGCATGATTTTTTTTTTTTTACAGAGAAAGGCTGAAAACTCTGCACAAAGCTTTCACATATGCCAGGCTCCACAGGATAGCCATCTATTGATATGGATCTGATTGCAGGATCAAGACCCAAAGTGAACAAGAGCAACACAATATGAAGAAACTATGCAGTGATTTGGACAGTGATTCAATTTTAGTATGTTTTTGTCTTCATGCTTCCATACATGCCTCTTTAAAATTCAAATTGGGATGATTAACTTAGCTTTTGCAGGCATTATGGGAAGTTAAATATGCAAATAGTATATGCAATGTACAAGCACGGCAAGAAAATGAAAGTTTCCAAACATGTCTGCAAGGTGCCATAGCCATCTACAGGACAGTTTACATCTGTATTTTTTGTCACGCGCAGCGGAGCACTTCCCTTCATGAAGCTAGATTAAGTTTCATGTGAATCTTCACAGACTTTTCACTCAAAAGAAAAAAGCTTCACATGAAGAGCCATCTTTATTTGTCAGCTTCCAAAATATGCAACCCAAATTGCAATAAGCAGACAAGGATGAGAGTATGTAATTTCAGCATCTTATCAAATGCTTGCCTCTGCTGAAAGAAAAGTGAATTAATTAAATAAGGATCAAAAAGTAGAATATACCAAAAAAAGGACTAAGTATCTTAGAGTCACAAAAGCACTCTCTTAACCAACTGTCTCAGTGAGAGCTCATCCTTAAAAAAAGAAAAGAAAAGAATAAAGTCCTTCTTAATCTCCAGTGACAAAGAAAAGATGATTTAAAATGACAAATGGTCTGCCTTTCCTTTCTCCTGATGTATGATCTATGCATGCTGCCTTCCCATCACGTTTGCATGCTCTGCTCCCAGGATGCTTGTTACTGCCCCTTTGGTTTTTTTCAATCCTAGAGCTACAGGCTTTGAGAGGTGTAATTTATTACTTCACAGCTGCAGTCTTTTTAGTCGTTCAACTTTGTCACCATTACCAGCTTGATCCAGTGCTTTCCTTCAAAGAAAACCAAGTAACCTTCATATCTATCATCTTGGAGTTACAGAGAAGTTCAGGGGTTAAAAGTTACATTATTTTGTCTTTACCTGTCAAGAATTTTGAGAAAAATGACAGGTATTTTAATCTTTATTTTTATTAAAATGATAGATGGTAACTTAAATCTTAATGCACACTAAAACAGTGACCATACGCTCTATAGTAAAGCTTTACAGCAAAGCATTCTCCATTTTGATTAGTGAATAATGAATCATTAACTTCAAGATGACTGATTTTCGTATTGCAGCTGTGCAGTTTGTCTATCAGCTGCCAGCGTTTTTTTTAATACACTATTATTATAATAAACTATTTACTATGGTTCATTAATTATTCCTTAACTGCATTAACTACTAGTTTGTCAGTGTTAACCGTTCCTTGCTTTATTTCAGGCTGTTAACTGCCAAGCAAGCCAATAAATGCTGGTAATGACCGATTTCCCAGAAATCATTGTTAAAATGATCGATATTCCCCTTTTTTTTTTATCATTTTGTTGTCCTTTCCTTGCCCTTGTCTGAAAATCAGTCCTGTTAGGCAGTAGATTTGAGGCACATATAAATGCAACAGTGCAGTAACCAGATGTGGCAATGTAAACTGGATACTCTAATCATATGAAGAGCAAAGAATAAAATGTTATATATAGCAAAATAGCTTCAAAGCTATCAAAATAACAATTTATGCCCAGGAAATTCAACATGCTACTATCTACAGGCTGAGAAGAAAAGATCAGCTTATATGTACCTAGAAAAAAATTACAAAATGGAACAAACTGTACAAAAACAAATATCACTAAGCAAGAAAGAAGAAAATCATTTAAAAAAGAGAAATGACATGATTATAAGACCCAGCCATATATCCTAAATGTGCAGTGAACCTTTTCACCCTGCCTTTAGTCTCAGCTAAATTGCCTTTCCTTCTCCCTCTTTTCTGAACAGAGTCCTTTTCTAAAAGAGGTTCTGGTTTTTTGTCTCACCGATTAGGGATGGCCCTGCTACCTTTATTCAGCTTTAATATTTTAAAAATGGAAATTTTGAATGATGAAAATCAAATAAAGAGGGGCATCCTATTTCAAAATTCAATTATTTTGGTTTTCCTCTTTCAAGTAGAGACATGGCTTTTGTAAAGAAACATTCTACGAAGAAGCAGACACCAAGCAACCCCAAACCTTCAGTTAGAACCTTGTGTTCCAGAACTCAAAGCCTGATCCTATTCAGAGCGACGATGATAGGGGTTGCATGAAAACAAGACAAGTCTTTGCGCTTAATTTCAGTACCAGGTCAGAAACATGGGCCTCCTCCACTCCAACTTCAGGCAGTTCCTTGTGGCAATGCTGTCTCTGAGAGCAACGTTTTAATGGTAGTAGATAAGGGACAACTAGTGATGACTTATAAAGGTCAGAAACCTTGATACACAGACATTATACTATGAGGAGGAAAACTAACTAGCTAAAAAGAAAGCTTGCAGAGGAAGAGGTAAGTTGGAACGTTAGCCAAATCCATCTCAGTTGGCTGTGAAAAACTGGAGCCAGATTGCCATCATCCAGAGTGACCTAGACAAATTGGAGGATTGGGCCAAAAGGAATCTCATGAGGTTCAACAAGGAGAAGTGCAAAGTCCTGCACTTAGGATGGAATAATCCCACGTGCTGGTACAGGCTGGGGGCTGACTGGCTGGGCAGCAGCTCTGCAGAAAAGGACCCAGGAATTACAGTGAACAATAAGCTGAATATGAGCCAGCAGTGTGCCCCTGTCACCAAGAAGGCTAACAGCACACTGGGCTGCATTGGTAGGTGTGTTGCCTGTAGGTCAAAGGAAGTGATTATTCTCCTTTATTCAGTACTGGTGAGGCCACATCTGGAGTACTATGTTCAGTTTTGGGCCTCCCACTATAGAAAAGATGTAGAAAAAATTGGAGAGTCCAGTGGAGGGCAACAAAAATGGGGGGGAGGGAGGCTGGGGGATATGATTTGTGAGGAATGACTGAGGGAACTGGGCTTATTTAGTCTAGAGAAGTGAAGACTGAGAGGGGATTTAATAACAGCTTTCAACTATATGAAGCAGGGCTCAAAAGAGGATGGAGCTAGACTGTTCTCAGTGGTGGCAGATGACAGAACAAGGAGCAGTGGTCTCAAGTTGCAGCAAGGCAAGTTTAGATTAGATATTAGGAAGAATTTTCTCACCAGGAGGGTAGTGAAACACTGGAACAGGTTGCTGAGAGAGGTGGTGGAAGCTCCATCCTCGGAGGTTTTCAAGACCTGGCTAGACAAACCTCTGGCTGGGATGCTGTAGTTGGGGATGGTCCTGCTGTTATCAGGGGATTGGACTAGATGAACTAATGAGGTCCCTTCCAACTCTAACTATGATTCTATGATACATATTGCCATCATCCAAAAAGGGAATAGGATTTTTACATCAACCATTTTTTCACTTGCTCAATTTTAATAAAGCACTTTCATTACAGCAGTCCTTCATTCTTGCTGTGTGCAAATCATGCAAAAGGGCTTTAGAAGAAGGCAGGCCTACAACATTTCCTTCACCTGTGTTCACCAAATGAATTCTAGGAGATGCGTGTACCATTGTGATGATGGATGAAAAGTATGTATATACCCTCAGATTGCATAGAGAGGAAACACCTAAAATGAATATTGTCATGGGGTGGGGTCCCTAGTGACAGCCATGATGCCCCTAGGACCATGTCATCTTTGCCCTGTGGGCGTCTTCTGGTCTTTCCTGCCACATCTTGTTGGTTGAAATAAGTTGGGAGGCTGCCCACGAGTTTGTGTGGTCACAGTTCTGCTGAACCCCACTAGATCCTGGTGCCCTTGGATCTGTTGCCGGGACTTACTCAGAGTCCATGCCTCCCAAGGCACCCTGACTCTTATGAGCTAGATGCATGGCTCCAAAACTGCCCCTTTACCATGCCCCATGCCTTGCAGATTGTATTGAGATGTTGTGTCTTGTGATGAGGCCTCAGTTTAGTTTGGCCTCTTGTTGTCACTGGATACTCACCCCCTGTCACTGCACCCTCTGGCGCTGGGGTCTCCTCACCCCCTGGCACAATGCCTTCTGGTGCTAGGGCTCTGCACGGTAGTGTGCCCCAATGAGGCCTCCTCCTCCCCAGTAGCCTCAGTCCAGTCCACAAGTTTAAACAACAACAAAAATATGAGCTCCTGGGTTATAAGCTAATAATAATAACCTAACAATAATAATACCAATGACACAGGAGGCCACACTCTGCACCTTTAAGAGGGCCAGTTTCTCCCTCAGCAATGTGTGCCTCCTATCCTCAGGCATTTTAGGAGCTCTTACAGCCTGTTAGTCTTACCAGACAGGCAGCCAAACATCTCCATGGAGGTTTATGTATGAACTCCTTCCTCTCTGGCTGCTGCCAGAGTACCTAACTGTCTCCAGCCCCAACCCTGGGGCTTTGTGCCCAGGGCCTTGCCTTCTTCCAGTCAGCTGACCAGGTGCATGTGCCAGCCATTCCCTCCTTAGCCTGCTGCCACAGCAACCTGCACCTGCAGGGTTTATGCCTGGCTCCTAGGGCCCTCTCTCTAGGCAGTTTCTGCCCTTAAAGGAGCTGGCACACCTTACTGCCCTGCGACAGTCATCAATACTGGATTCTAGAGCCTCCCCTTCAGTGGTATATTTCTATGCTAACTTGTAAAAATGGAGCTGGGTATGTTTGCTTAACATGCAATCCCATTTTTCTTGCTTATTTTGTACAGACTTCAACCTCTGATACGTAAGCACTTCACCTATATTTCAATTAAACAACTGAAATGGCTCTTATTTTCAAAATAAAAAACCCCCCAGAATGCTAAGCAGCAGCTACCAGAGGCTAAAGCGTGTAATTCAAATTGTCCTGCTCATGGATTCAAAACACAAAAGACCACATTCATGCCTGGGTTAGTGTTACAGCTGTGATGATCCAGGCAACATATGACAAGCAAGGTATGTCCAGTAATGCCATATTTCCTTGCAGACAACTGTAGCAGGGACCTTTAGCTTCCTGTTACAAAATAAGCGAAGAGACTGCTGAGAAGCTTCTTCCTCCCCACCCCCACCTCTACCCCCACGCAGGAATAAGTCCCATGGCCAAGATAAAGACTGCACACTACGAACTCAAGTGGCATTGAGTAGGATCCAGTGACACATCAGCCCTAAGGGCAGATGTGGGGAGAGAATGACTCACTGTAGAGAAGGACAGCACTCTGAGGGTTAAATAAAGAAGGGAATCACCTGGAGGGGAGGGATCCAAAAGCATCAATACCCAGATGGTGAGAGAGCTGGAACTCAGGGAGCCATGCAGAGGGAGCTTTTGGGGAGATAGCTGGCCCTCCCAAGGAGCAGAAAGGCTGGACGTAAAACAATAGTGCTTTGTTTTCAGCTCCTAGGGAGAAATTACCTTTGCCAGGGAAGATTTTGAATGGTAAAGCAGCAGCTTGTATTTTTATGTGAATTAATACCTGTGGGCTGATAGTGCCTACAAAGTGGAAGAGGAGGTTACAATAGTGCCAGAGAGGCACAGAGTTTTGAACCCTGCCAAGAGCTTGGGATCCTGACATAGGCGATGGCTGCTGAGAAGGCTAAAGCCTGGGTGTGACAGATAAAAGAAGTGGCTTGAGGCCAGGGAGAATAGGGGTTGAGCCTGAGAGGGCGGAAACTGGGGCCACAGGCCCAAGCCAGAGACAGACAGATAATGTGTCCAGGGGCCCAAAGCTCAGAGTGAGGCAGGAACCAGGGCCAAGAGGCCAGAGCCCAGTAGGGTCAGATGGGGGCTGGAGCCCAGAATCCAGGTCTGGCCCAGTGGTCCTGGGCCAAAAGGTCCAGCTAGAAGAAAGGGGTAGGCCAAGGTGTGGAGGCCTGAAAAGCTCTGATGTTGTCTGATGGTGCCCCTTGAGTATTTTTATGATAACATCTGCAAGGCATGGCCATGGCTATATGGGAGGTCAAAAGTCATGAATATGGTCCTTAAGGCACCTAGTGCTTAGGTACCCCTGACAAGAGCTTGTCCATGAGGACATCTCCCTGACCTTTAGGGTAGCTGCTAAAGAATTTTCTAAATAACATTAAGGGATGGCGGATGACTGGGAGGGAGTGCTCAGGTGACAGGAAGAGACAGGGGCCCAGAGAGGGCATTATCATGCCACTCAACCCCAGTACAGTCTCAACAGCACAGTCCAAAATAAGATGCCGACCTTATTTTTGAAAGGTAGAATAAAGAAAAAAAAACACACTTCCTTGAAAATACTGGTAAGTATGGCATTTTCCAAGAGGAAACACAAGGAGCTAAAGTACTAGTGGGAGGGAAGACGAGCAAAGTAGTATGGCTGCTTTATTTACCCAGTAGCTGCAGGATGCCAGAGGTGCTGCTCGCTGAACAAAAATGTTCAACCTCTTCTCTCTAGAAATGAGTAGACGGGCAGTCAGCACCATTTGGGAGGTCAGCTGAGGGCTCAATCCTAGCCAGCAGTACCTACAGAATCCACTGAAGGTCCGCCCAGATGATTCAACAGGACCCTTTGCTCCAGCACCCAGGACTTACCTGTGCTTTAGAAAAGCAGCTTCTGCAGCATGAGCCTTTGCCAGAAAAAAGAGAAAGAACCTACAGACAGGAGCTAAGGAGCCCTGCATGCTTACTATACTGACCTTTGTGCAGTTTGCACAGTGTTCATTTCTCTTTCCCCCTGGTAAAAGCTGGAGCTACAGAAGCTGCAATTACAATATTTTGTTGCTTAAAATATGTACCCCAATTTCTAGCAGCTATTTTTTTTAGGAAAAGTGTATATGTGTGTATACATGGCATCTTTTATTAGATCCATTATATTGTTGGAAGAAGTTGTTAGAAAAGATGTTAAATAAATTTTTGCGCACAAAATGGGAAGGCATTTTAAAAATGGTCAAATAGGGAGTGTCACGGAGTCACATAGGTGCCTCGTGAGTGTGAGGGTGATTGGCAGAGTTGTCAATCACCCAGGCAGCTCAGGTGCCTGGTTGCCGGGGCAACCAGGTGGTCAAATGGCCGGAAGAGG
>NW_017728886.1:94184201-94206958 GCF_001723895.1 Crocodylus porosus
CTGGAACCAGCTTCCAAGAGAAGTGGTGCTGGCTCCTACCCTGGGGGTGTTTAAGAGGAGGTTAGATGAACATCTTGCTGGGGTCATTTGACTCCAGTATTCTTTCCTGCCATGGCAGGGGGTCAGACTAGACGATCTGCTCAGGTCCCTTCCGACCCTACAAACTATGAAACTATGAAACTTTTCAATGATGCTTACTTAGGTTTCCCATTTCACAAATGCAGAACTGTGTTTGCAAGAGAATAAGGTCAAGAGTACACATTCTTTTTGGTGCCCAATCCAAGACACCTAACACCTGACATTACAGAATATTTTGTGTTATATTGCATTATACCAGTGCAAAGCACAGCTTCAATTTACTCTGTTTGCCTCTGTGAGTTTTCAGCATTTCTGCAAATCAGACTCTGGGGTCTGAAGTCAGGCACCCAGGAAATAGGAATTACACAAATAGTGACCACCTGTGAGAATTTGATTTAAGTTACTAGTCTGGCATCCCACAGGGACTCTGGCATAGGCAACAACAGTTTGCAATTCTTCAGGGAAGAACCAGGAGATCATCTGTTAAACACTGCAAACGTGTCTTATTTTACTCCCAACTACAAGGTGTTTGGCTACTTTGCTATTCACTTTCATAGCTATTTACCAACAATGAGGCAATGGCCAGACTAAAAATTTTGGGTTCCATTCCAGTGTCTGGAAGGAAACGTATTTTTCTCAGTCCTTCAAGCCTGAGCCCTTATGCACTTTCACTTTCCATGTGTCTCTCTACTACCCAGCCTTCAAAACTTTTCATTGTACTAGTCTCAGTTCCACACTCTACTCCTCAGGCTTATTTTCCCAGTCATGTTTTCCTTGCCCAGATAACCCATGCCCCATTCCTCCAGCGCACCATCCCAGTCTCTATCTCTTGCCAGATCTCCTTGTGCACATTCAGTGGTACTCCCCATTTAATTGCCCTCCTGCTTTTTCCCCACCTGCACAAAAGCACTAGGGTTTGGGGATTACAAAAGAGAAATGCCCTACTTTCAGTTCTGGTGCTTGGACCCAGATCTTGAGTCAACCTACCCCCACCCAACTATAATTTCAGGGAAAAAACTCTTCTCAGACCACCAGTTCCAAGCTAGAGCCTGCTCATTCCAGATAGAATCTTTGAAGAACTTTGCTACAAAGCTCTTTCAAATTTCCACTATGCAAATGTGAACTATATTTCTTCACAGCACTATGTCTTGGCTAAATTTAGATAGATTTTCTTGGGGGCTGGTACAAGAACTAATTAATATAGACACATGCACATGCACACACATTTAAATAGGTAAAGGAAAATATTTTCACTTCACCTCAAAAAACACAAAAAAGTAGTCGTTTAACAATAATCACGGTATTATTTGGCAGTGACATCCTAATATGTGTGTGTGTTCATAACTACTCTATTCCTCTATAATAAAACTAGAAGTATATAGTTTAGAACAGTGGCTGGACAAAGGATTGTAAATGTCTCAGTGTAATTTGAAAAATATCTGCAGTGATGTTTGTTTTAAAACAGGAGATAAAGACTTTAAATGTTTTCCTTGCCTATGATGCAAAGGAAAGGTTATAAAATAAGGTTCACTTCAGTTCTGTTGGAGGATAACTCCATCAAGAGTGATTTGTTGCAACCAGGTAGGCAATAAACAACAGTAAACAACCCTTCCCCTAATGTCTCTGCTATATACTCACCCCAGAGCATCAGCTAGCTTGCTGTTGATGAGGCTCATCAGCATTCCTGACAAAAGATCACTGCTAATACAGACAAACTAGTTAGCAGAGTCCAAGGGAAGGGGATGTTTTGATCCTGCCTCTGAAAAGCTGGAGTTGCATCTGTGTACCCCCTCCCAACTCTCTTAAAGGAAATCTGTAGTACATTCACATGCATGGATGATTTACCAATTAAATTTCCTAATTTCCCTTAATGTACTGGATCTCTCTGTCACCATTGCCACAGATACAGATTTTGTAATGATATGGCTCACCCTATCAACATCTGTAGGAGAGATCTTGCTTCTGCCAAGCTCCATACAAAAGCACTCCATACAACAGCTGATTTTGTGACAGTTGAGCTTGGATAAAAAGCTAGAGAGAAATACAAATGTTACAAACTCAAATCTTCCTTTCCATCAATTTTGTATGAATGAAATCTCAGATACATACACAGACTTACTTATGATTTATTCCAGCATAACGGAAAGATGATCCAGATCTCACCTGGTAGCACACAGAAGCATCTGAAAATGATAATTTGAATGAATTTTCTTAGATTGGAGTATGAGAATATAAATTGTATATCATAATAGTGGGGATAGTTTACAAGTTTGGGTTTTTAAATGTTTTTGGCAATATAGTGTTATTCCTAGTCAACACGTAGGGATGAATGTCCACTCACATAAGACAGGAAAAGGCGGGAACACTGAATTGATCCCTATACATATTTGATTGCTGTAAACACAGTTGTACAAAGCAGAGGAAATGGATGGAGATAGTAGCTCCACCCTACACTCTTATATCACAAAGCGTGGCACTGTGAAGTTGGAGCTAAGGTGAGTGCCAAATGGGAGGATGAAGACAAGCCTGACATCTTTCCTGAATGGCATGTACGCTGTTCTAACTGGGAACAGAACAGCTTGGTTTAGTCTTATGGCCATAGAGGAAAGGGAGGTAAGAGAAAACAGAACCACCCCCCCGCCCCACACACACACACACACACACAAAATCGAGATTTGAGGGGCAACCTCTTAACCCAGAAAAGAGTAGCTCAGAGAACTATTAAGATATTTGCATGAAGGCCACATATTTGTGTCAGGATCAGGGTGTATAAAAGGGACCAAACTCAAGTTTGTAATGAAAAGAAGAGGTTCCCTGTATCAAAATTCAGTTTATCCAGACTAAGGCTTTACAACAGGGTAGGGGCCTCCCGAAGCCAGAAGAGGCTCAGCTTTTTATATAGAGTCTTTCTAGGACTGTATTAGCCCCCAGGCAGCTAAGGACTCTGTCCTTCTTTCCTCTTTATAATCTACCTGGCCAGCATAATTCAGAGGTCTAGTAAATCAACATGGAATTTAAATTGCCCTCATTAGGAATTTGAAACTTTTCCCATCAAACTTCCTGGGAGCTCAGCCAGTATAAAATCTGCTCAGGAACTTGCCACCCACACAGCAGAGAAAGCCAAGGGAAAGTGGTCTCCTAATTTATCTGCTGGAAAGCCAGAAGGTAGAAGAACAAGGTGATTGCTTTCAAAATTACAAGATTCAGAATCCAAGTTTCATGATTTGGAAGTAAGGGGATGGAGAATTATCATCTATGCATGTCCAAGCCTTGCCATTCAAAATACATCCTATAGTACATTTTCTCCTCCAATCTACAAAATTCAGTGATAAGAAAAATATCTGGAGTTTCAAAAGTACAGCACACTGAGAAAGCTCTGTATTTTTCATGTTAGCTTCATGAAATGGGAGAGGATGTCTTTGGCATTTGCCTCATGCTCACTCCCAGTTCACTTGTCTCCAACTCACAAGCCAGGCCACTGTAGAGAAAAAAACCAACCTTCTGGCCCCCTACTGCAACCTGAGTATTAGTAGGCTAGGTCCTTGCAATATATAGCATGGCCACTCCACCTTGCTGTAATTATGGGGTATGGCTGTCATCTTCTTTTCCTTACAGTTGACTTGTGGACATAGACATGACAAAGCAGCTGCGTACCTAAGCAGAGGGACACATGGGAGCAGCAGTGACTTCTGAATGCTGCTATGCACCACATGCGATTGCTCCTAATGCAGAGGTCTAGTAAATCAACATGGAATTTAAATTGCCCTCATTAGGAATTTGAAACTTCTCCCATCAAACTTTCTGGGAGCTCAGCCAGTATTTCCACCCCACCCTCTCCCCCCGCCCCTGCACAATGTGCCTGAGATTGCTGCCCCGGTTGACCAGCCCTGATTGCACTATGACCTGTGGATATAAAATGGGAAGTCACCAGAGGGGATGTCCTCCTGTACCTAGTAAGCAGAGCAATTAATTGTCCCACTGACAAGCTTATATTTCTTATTCTCTTGAGAACAGAAAAAACACCCAGTTTTTTTATAGTTAGGGTCGAGTTTAAATCATGGGCCTAGGTCACAGTGTGGCAGCTCCTTTAATCTTGGAGTTGCCTGCAATGTGCCCCCTGCAGCTGATTGGCAAGGGGGCCCTTCAGCCTTGCCACTTGCTCCTGATAGCTGGGAGGTGAAATTTGAATTTTAAATATGGCACAGTTTTTGGCACATGTTGCTTGATGCTGACCAGATGAGAGGCAAAAACAGTGGTAAGTGACGGCCAATGGACCCTTCCACCAATCAGGGGTGGGGGCAGGGCTGCATCCGGGAAATGCCAAGATTAAAAAAGCTATTGTGCCATGAGCTGGGTACATGATATAAACCAGGCCCTAGTGAACTAGCCTTTATCCATTAATTTTAAGTGTGCTGAGAGAGCATGAAGTGTGATGGGAATTCACTGCTGTTTATAATAACTTTTTTCAAAATGAAGGTGGCTGGTTTTGGTTTTAACCCTGTCCATTTTCACTCTCCTTAAGGCCCTCTGGCAGGTTTGGATTTTCCCTTATGCTCCCCAGGATGCCATTAGGCAGTTTTGTGTAAGTAAACACTAGAAAGTGCTTTAGTTTTAATTCCCATAATAAGGGGGCAAAGGAGAACTGCCCGGTGTCTCTGTGAGGCTGCAGAGGTGCAACAGTACAATAAAAGTTTCTGTTGATTCTCCAGCACAGCTAGCAGCAGACCAACTAATCCAAATTTTACAGGACCCCTGATTTTACTATGTTCTCTGTACTAATCTGTTTTTGAAAGTCCTAGATATACTCAAAGATCCTGCGCTCTCTGATACAATCTCCAGACAGAGTCCCTCATGGCTTCACAGCTTCTCTTTTCCCTGACCCTTAGAGACCATCTTACTTCTTTATAGTTTTCTATTATACGCAGCCAGAGAGATTTTTCTTTTTTTTTAAATAATGAAAAAAATATTAGAAAATTAATTAAAATGAAACTTTTTCACTGAAATTTAGCAGTTTCAACCAGACAAGTTTCTTTGGGTAAATGTGATATCTTTTATCAGAGCAACTAAAATACTTGAAAAAATTCTTCTTTTGCAAGCTTTCAGGGACAAACAACTTTCTCCAGGCAGAGGAAATGCCTGCAGTTGGTTTGTGCTTTTCCTGGATGGTATAGAAGGGTGTTTGTGAAGAAGAATTTTTCCAACTATTTTAATTGTTCTAATAAAAATATCACATTTACCCGAATAACCTTATCTGCCTATGTCCTTAGATTAATATGGCTACAACCAACACCCTTGAAACATGGCAGTTTCAACCAAGATTTCACTGTGAAGATTTCTTAGGTCCAAGATGGAGTTACAGATCAAATATGGAGTGAGAGACACTTCCATAGTAATAACAAACATGGAAAGGAAAGAAATCATTGGGTGCCTTCATGTACCAGTGGCAGAGGAGAGGGGGAAGCAGGAAGGGGGAAGGTGAAAGGAGGAAAGAGAGCAAGAGACACTCATCTAAGGAATACCCATTATCCTAGTGGTTTCAGAACTCCTTTGTGATGTTACAAGCCTGGGGCATTTTACACATGCTCTGGAGATGTGGAGGCACTTATATGAGAGTGGCTCTGAGAGCTGCTCTAATTAAAGCACTGCAGTGTCTTGTGTATCAGCACCCGCATGCTTCAAAATGGTGGCAGGGGTGCATTAACTAAAGGTTGTCAAATCAGCTTTAGTTAAAGCACCCCCACTTCCATTTTGAAGTGCAGGGATGCTGATACACAAGAGGCTGGTTGAAGCAGACTCAATTAATTACATTGTGTTGGAGCAGCCTCCAGGAATGTCTACGTACACTCCTGGGTTTTTAACAAGTAGGAACTTGAGTGTGGCCTCCCATACTGTTTCACAGATTTCTAGGGTTGGAAGGGACCTACTAGATCATCGAATCTGGCCCCCTGCTCTGGGCAGGAAAAAGCACTGGGGTCAAGTAACCCCAGCCAGGTGCTTGTCTAATCTCCATTTACAAGCCTCCAAGGTAGGGGAAAGCACCACCTCCCTCAGAAGACCATTCCATATTTTGGCAACTGTCACCATAAAGAATTTTTTCCTGATGTCCAATCTAAATCTTCTCTCCTTCAGTTTATGGCTGTTGTTTCTAGTAACCGAGGGGCGCCCTGGTAAACTGACACCCCCTTCCGCCCCGTTCAGCTTGTAGACAGCCACAAGATCACCTCTCAAACTTCTCTTGCAGAGGCTGAAGAGATTCAGGTCCCTCAATCTGTCTTCATAAAATCTTACCTGCAGGCCCTCAACCGTATGAGTAGCCCTCCTCTGAACCCTTTCCAGGTTATACACATCCCTCTTGAAGTTCGGTGCCCTAAAAAGGATGCAGTGCTCCAGCTGCAGCCTCACCAACGCTGCATAGAGGGAAAGTATCAGCTCCCTAGACCTGCTCATGATGCACCTACTAATGCAAGACAGAGTGCAGTTAGCCTTACTTATTACCTTGTCACACTGGCGACTCATGTTCATTTTTGCATCAACCATGACTCCGAGATCCCTTTCCACTGCTGTGCTACTCAGACTGGTACTTCCCAGTCTATAGGTGTATTTGTGATTCTTTCTCCCCAGGTGCAGCTTACCTTTATTAAATTGTATCCTATTCTGATCCACCCACTTCCCCAGTCTGTCCAAATCTGCTTGAATTCACTCCCTGCCCTCTCCTGTGTTTACTATACCCCATAGTTTGGTGTCATCTGTGAATTTGGACATGGTGCTTTCTACACCCTCGTCCAAATCACTGATGAAGATATCGAACAGCACTGGTCCAAGGACAGAGCATTGGGGGACACTGCTGCCCACATCTCTTCAGGTAGAAACCAACCCATCCACCACCCCTCTCTGAGTGTGTCCCATAAGCCAGTTTTCCAACCACCTGACTGTGAAAAAATCCACGTCACAGCTATTTAGTTTATTTATAAGAATTGGGTGCGACACTGTGTCGGAAGCCTTTTTAAAATCTAAGTAAATAACACATCTACCTCTACTCCTGCATCTAAGCACTTTGTGACCTGGTCATAAAAAGAAACCAGGTTAGTCAGGCAGGATCTGCCTGCTATAAACCCATGCTGGTTGCCCCTTAGCATTGTGTTACCTGCTGCCCTCCCACAAATACTATCCTTAATGATTTTTTCTAAGGTCTTGCCAAGAATATAAGTGAGGCTAACTGGCCTATAATTACCTGGGTCCTCCTTCCTCCCCTTTTTTGAAAAATAGGGACCACACTGGCTTTCTCCCAGTACTCTGGGACCTGCCCTGAGCACCACAAGCACTCAAACAGTTGCACCAGTGGTTTCAATATGAAACTTTGGTTTTGTTACAGGCTTAAACCAGTTTCTGATCACTTAAACTGGTTTATGTGTAACTTCTGTCCCTAGCCACTAAGACTACATGGCAAAAACAGAATGTCCTTCCCAATAACACTTCCACAGTCATGCCATACAGAACTTGACCAAGGGTTTGTGAGGGATACCACCACCAAACGCCAAAAATGATGTAGTGGATCCATAAAGCAGCACCCATAGCAACTTACCAAGCATTCATGGCAGCATGGCAAGCAACCCAAAACCCAGCTGACCCTGAATATGCCATGGGGTCTCAACAGGAGATTTGTTCAGGTAATACAGAACTGTGAGTCCCAGTAGATGTGAACATCAAAGAAAAAAGTTATCTTGAAACTTCTGTGAAGGAGAGTACTACACCAACAGCCAGCATGAAGCTGCTATGAAGAAGAGTTGGTATAAGACTATTAGTATTAATAAACTGCATTATGGAACCATGGCACAGGAGGATTTAAACTATTTCTCCAGATACAAGCTGTCTGCTGCTATGTCGAGTGAAGTGATATGCCTCTTCCCATCCACTTAGTAGCCTCTCTTACAAGAAGGTTTAAAGTTCTAAAGTTTTATTTCTCAGCAGTATCAAATCCCATGACCACCTCCAAACTCAACTTCACAAACTGATATCTGCTAATTCTAAAAAACTACGAAGTAGCTTGCTTTAAAGCAATCATTGCAGAATGTTATTAATTTTGTAGTGGATTTTATCCTGATCTGTAGGTGTCATAAAACAGAAGTTAAGGCAAAAATAGTTTAAAAGCCCGCCAACAGTGAAAAAAAGCCCCAGTAAGGCTCTGGAGGGGTGAGAGACGCATGGGTGAAAGCCCGCTGCACCCCCACTCCCCCAAAGACCCCCCAAAGACCCTCCAGCAGCCATGGAGCCCCCCCCCGCTGACCCCCAGCACAGCTGGAGGCAAGTGGGGCCCGTGGTGGGAGGGGGTTAACCCCTGAGTGAGTGGGAAGAGGTGGCTGAGAGGAGCCAGGCTGGGTCAAGTCCCACCCAGGCCACTACTTCGCCCAGCCCCCCAGGGAGCCATGTGACCGGAGCTACACAAACAGGCTGCACAAACAGGCGCGCTTGTCTGCTGGCATGTGAGTTAGCACAGAGTTTGTACAGCAGGGTGTGCGGGAGGGCCCGAGACCCTGCCTGTAAAACTCCCAGAGTAGATAGTCCCAGCTGTAGCCAGCCTACCAGAGGCATGACACGGATGGGCACGTGCCACACCCCAAGGGTCCCCTTGGGCTCTGCAGCCCTCCCCTCTGGCACCTCAGAAACAGCCACCCAGATGGAGCCAATTCAAAAAGGATGTGGAGAAGCTTGAGAGAATCCAGAGGAGAGCCACGCGCATGATCAAAGGCCAGGAAAACAGACCTTACAATGGCAGGCTGAGAGCCATGGGGCTCTTTAGCCTGGAAAAGCGCAGGCTCAGGGGTGATCTGATGGCCACCTATAAGTTTATCAGGGTGACCACCAGGATCTGGGGGAACATTTGTTCACCAGAGAGCCCCAAGGGATGACGAGGTTGAACGGTCATAAACTACTACAGGACCATTTCAGGCTGGACATAAGGAAGAATTTCTTTACTGTCTGAGCCCCCAAGGTCTGGAACAGCCTGCCATCGGAGGTGGTTCAAGCACCTACATTGAACACCTTCAAGAGCAAATTGGATGCTTATCTTGCTGGGATCCTATGACTTCCTGCCCTTTGGGCGGGGGCTGGACTCAATGATCTTCCGAGGTCACTTCCAGCCCTAATGTCTATGAAATCTATGAAATCTAGTGCTCTATTTTGGCTTGCACACTGCAAGGCAAAGTAGGCCTTTTAGAACTGTCCATGCAGCTAGTTTTTTCCTTTCATGCCAATGCCAGCTAGGTACACAATCCTAGCAAATACAGTACCAGCATGGCTTCCTTATTGCTTTTTTGAATAAGAAACTTTTCTACGTTAATATATGAGAAGACTACTGTAATCACTGGTTACTCTGGGTGGTATCACTCACATGTCTCTCTTTTTTCCATGAACATTTTTGAGAGGTCTAAATTTTGTTCCAATGCAGAACAGAAACACATTTCAAAATCAGAAAAAAAAATCCATTCCCATTTTCTTGTCATTCCTATTATTATGTCTTATTTTTACCTCTCAGGGCAATAGAAGAACCCTCACTGATTTAGGGATTTCACTGAGTTTGTGGTCTTGTTCATGATCTGAATAGTAATACGTGCATACCTGGCTACAAACATCCTCATTCTTAACAAAAGAAGAGTGGTTCTAAGGATTTATATTTTACACCTATGTTACCTGTTACATTTATTTACACTTATAAAGTGATTGGACACATTCTTGGAGGAAAGGACCAAGAGTGGCTATTGAGAATGGGACTTAGGGATACAGCCTCTGAATCAGAACTTCATGGACCTGAAGTGCTAGAGGCTGCTAGTGATAGTGGAACAATGGAAAAACCCTGGTCATACCCAGCTCACTCACCCTTTCAGCATCTTCTCTCTGTTACTGTATGACACAGGCCTATTTGATATGCCCTGATGTCATGGGCCTCAGCCCACCACAAAACCTTAAGAAGGAAGGCCACTGGGGACATACCAACTTATTGTTTGGGACAACAAAGAAGAAAACAGGAATGGGGAGTGAGGTCATAGGTTAATAACTAGGGCATAGGCAGTGGACACCAAACAGAGTATGCAGGCCCACTGCCCCTGAAGAAATTGAGGGAGCCTGCGGATGCTGACCAGTGAAACTGTCCAGAGACATGATTAGAGCAGTGCCAGGAAAGCAATCCTGCACTCATCTGGATTCCTCCCATCCAGAGCCTCCTTCTTGCCCTTTCTTGTATCTCACTTGGATCTGTGAGGAGGGTGCCATCACCCACCAGACGGCAAGAAATGTATTTCTTAGCACCCCTCCTCTTCTCAAGGGCATAAAAGAAACAGGAGCCATGGTCTATCTCCCAAAGGAGCTGGATGTGCAAGCTGACAAACATGCCATGCGTGCCACAGTCATCCAGAACTCGACGCTCTTTCTGCCTCTCTTGACACTCTCCGCAGAGGGACAGGTTGTCTGGAGTGGTGGCCAGGTGCCTCTCCACCTCTTACACTTCCCTCTTGAGATGCTCTCTAGCCACTTCCTGCTCTTCGGTATGCCCCCAGGTGTAGCGGCGACAGTACTGCCTGATGCATGCTTTTGTCATCTCCCACCATCCCCAAGGCTGAGGGAAACACTGGCTATTGCTCATGCCAGGAGAGATAGAACTCCTGGAAGGCAAACAGAAAGCCCACATCCTCAAGCAGGCTGTTGCTGAAGCACCAGTAGACTGGCCCTAGAAACTCAGGCTGTAGTGCAATCTAAGCAGATACTAGTGGTGGTCACTGAGTGGGCCAGCCTAGTGCTGAAGGTGTGGACTTTGGGTGGTGTTCTGTTTGGGCATTAAGATTCAGTCCAACCGGGAGTGGTATGCCTGCTCCTCCTCCACCCTGACAAAGGTGAAGATGGTGGTGTCATCAGGGTGGTGGGCAGGCCAATATCTGCCAGGGAGCGGTCCATGATGATCTCCCTGAAGACACCTCTGGTGGTCTGGCACCATTCCCTGCCAGTGCAGTCCTGTACCTCAAGGATGTTGTTAACATCCCTGCTGAGGACCAGGCACTCAGGAGGGCTCAGGGTCCTGAGGTAGGTGGCCACCTGCTGGTAGAAGTGGTATATGTCAATGTCATGCACAGGGGCACAGATGTAGACCAAGTTGATGATAATTCCCTATATGTAGACCCAGAAATGCAGCAGGTGGCCTGGCACTACCTCAATGATGAGGCTTGGAGAGAACAGAGTGGGCACTCTATGAGATTGCTGAAGTAGACCCTGTCTCCTCACTCTAGCCCCAGGTGGTTCAGTGGTTGGAGTCATGTGGGTCTCCTGCAGGAAAACCATAGAGCACTCTCTGCTCCTGAAAGAAGGCAAGCACTTGGCACTTGCAGAGACCTGTCCAGCAGCTGCACATGTTGAGGATTACCACAGTAAGAGACCTCATTGGTTGGGGGTGTTGTTCAGCTGGGCAGGGCTTTCATGGGAGGCAACACCAGCTGTGTGGCCCAGCAGCAATCCTGATGCCCTCCCAAAGGTGTAGAGGGTGCTGTGGAAGCTCCAGAACCAATAGTAGTTTTTGGCATTGATCCACTTGTACCCCTTGCTTTCCCCAACCAGAGCCCCCACTGAGTTGAGGACTTGGTGGAAATCCCCCCAGCATTACAGGGTGAGCTGCATCTTCTTCCTGGAGTGGTGTGTGCTCTCCAGGAATTGGAGCAGCTCTTCCTTGGGTACTGCTGGGACTGAGAGGTCTGTGAGCATTATGGTCCACAGACAACAGGTCATCCTCCTCCTAGTCCTGTGATTTGGCGGGCTCTTGCAGGCTACCAGGTGGGGTGGGTGTTTCCCCCTCCTCTGCCCCTGTGGGGACAGAGGTCCGGCAGAGTGCTGTCAAACTACCTGGTCCACTACATCTCCTGACACCAGGGAAGGGACAGATGCAGCCCCTCAGTATGGGAGAGGGGGCAGCATGGGGAGTGGCAGGGCCAATGGCAGGGGTTCCTGTGCAGGGTTCCCCTCTGGGTTGGAATGGTGTTTGATGGGGGACCCTACTTCTCTCCCCTTGGAACTGGGGCCACATGAGACACTGAGGTCTGTGCCAGGGGTGGCTTCAATGGGTTGGAGGAGACATATCAGGCACCTGGGTGGCATTGGTGCCCTCTCCAGAGCCCTGGGGAAGAGAATCCTTCCCATCAGGGCCCACTGGCATGAGCTCCAGGGCTCCTACCTCCCCCAAGTGGTTGGAGGGGGAGGGCTACACTGCCGGACCCACCCCCAAGGTGGTGGGGCCTGAGGTCCTGGCTCCTGTGGTGGTGGGGGGCAGGTCACACCCAGCAGAATTGGAGGTTTCTCCATTGGCTTTTCTACCTCAGGATGGCCGGAACATCCAGGGCCCTCCTCTATGGGGGTAATGGTTATCTTTTTTATTTTTTCTGGGGGTGGGATTCCTGGTACATCTTGGGAGGTGGTGGTAACAACAGTATTGTCAGCCCCTACCTTACATGGTGGGAGGGGGAGCTCACTCCATGTCAGAGGGCTTAAGCTGCTCCTGGGACTTGCATTTGTCTTGGGTGGCTGATCACTGTGCATATGGGACTGAATGGGTGGAAGCTGGGGTCCTAGCCCCCTAGTGGGAAGGTGATAACTGGGGATAGAGCCCTCCTTAAGGCCTGTAGAAAGGTCATGAGGGCCCAGTTGGGGATGTAGGGTGGGATGTGGCTGAGGACCACCCAGGTGTCTAGCTCCTCCAGGGGTTCGAGTGGGACATACTTGCAGTCCACTCCTGTGCAGTGGCCTCCATAGCAAGGTAGAATACATCCTTGCAGTAGTATCTGGAGGCCACCACAATCTTTGAGGCCCCCCACTGCCTAAGCAAGCGCATACACATAGTTTTCAAACAGCAGTGGCTCTATCTTGGGCATGTTGCAAAGCACCCTGTTGCACCTGGAGATGGTGGGGAGGGGGCCCTGATTGCCCAAGGTGCTGTGGGCAGAGGCAGTGGAAGACCCAGGTTCTAAGGTTGTGGCTTCCCCTGGAGCCACCTGGGTGTAGCTTCGGCTGCTGGGCTGAGCAGCCAGGTTTGCAGAGCTGGGAAAAAGGCTGAGTGGTGGGGCACCTACTAATGAGTTGCTGCTGGTCCCTGCAGATGTTGGTAATTTGGTCTTTTTTGCAAGCCCTTTACCCTTCCCACCCCATGTGAAGGAAGAGGATGAGGAGCCCTTGCCTTTTCCCCTGCTGTGGTTGGATTTGTGGGGCTCTGGGGCCCCCTCTGAGGGAGAATGACTAGGAGGAGCCCCCTGGTTTTGGGAGGTGTTCCCCAGCTCATTGGCAGCCCCCTTAGGGGTCTCTTGCCCTGCCATTGGAGCCTAGTTAGGAAGGGTTCAGGTGGGGCAAATGGGGGGAGCTGTGGGCTCCCCTTCCACGTGGGGGGAGAAAAGTGGCTTGTTGAGGTGGGAGGTCCAGGGTGCCTCCTCTGGCTGCACTAGATGCAGGGCTGAGGGAATTATGAGGGGCTGGTGGGGGGGACACAAAGACATGCAGGGACTGACACAAAAGGAAGGAGGAAGCATGCTGCTGGCTTAGTTAGCCAATCACAAACACCAGGAGAGGGGGAGTAGAGCACAGGACTCACCACAGGAGGATAAACACAGGGGGTGCTGCTGGAGCAGCTAACAGGCAGGCAGGCAGGCAGCAGATGAAGGTGCTGGTGGAGGGGCCCCACTGGCATTGCGGGGTCCCCTTTGGCTACAGGCAGCCATGGCGGCATGTGGTGGCTGGTGGTGGGGTGGGAGACCCCCTTTTCCTTCAAGAGGGGTTGCAGGTCCAGGAGAGGCAGTGGTGGTGAGAGCAGGAGCTTGCAGCAGCTCCCCAGGCTCCTGCTACTCCCTGCCCAGCTCCAGCAGCAGCAGCCAGGGGGAAGTGATGGTGCCCCCTGCTGCACATAGGAACTGGGCAAGAGGGACTTATGGTTTGACCCAATAAAGGAAGATTCTTATGTATGTTCTTAAATTCCCTTTTCTTACTCTTTCCCTGAGTTGCCAATAAGAGTCCAAATCCAGCCACTCTGTTTCTTCTTTACTGAACAGTCCACTGGAAAGTCAGACCAGGCTTCATAAGCTCCCAGATGTTGTGCTGACCTCAGCACTGACTTCAGTGCTGGGCTTTGGCTGACAAGATGACATTACAGGACTCAGCTGACTTGTTACCTTTGCTATCTCCTTATCCCAGATTAAGGGTATAGGCCAGTGTTTCCCAAACTCTTGATTATTTTCTGGGTTAAAATTGGTGGCACACTGATTTTACACCCTCTTACACTTGAAAAGGCGAACCAGGAAAAATGACGGTGGTGTGACTATAGATTGCAGATAGCTGGTTCCAGAGCAGCAGTGACTAGAAGCTGCACATGTGCCACATCTAGGGATCAGGGGTTGAGAGAAGTGTGGCAGGGGTGGGGAAAGAGACACTTCTTGGCAAGGGCCCCCTGAGCTCAGCATGACATGGGCAGGGCTCATGATCAGATGGGTATGGGAAGGGAAGGAGGATGGGGCCCACAGCTACCTGCTCAGCAGGAAGCATAGTGTGTCTGCATGGAGGGTGGATATAACCAAGAGCACACAGAAACATGCTGACTGAGATAGAAATTGAACTTATGCCAGTCCTCAACACAGTCTTAGGTTGAAGGCCCCTGTTTCTCCTACAGTGTAGAGCAGGGCACAACAGAGCAGAGTGCAGCCATGTCCCCAGGGTACAGGCAGGACACAGCTGCAGCAGTTTAAAGATGTCTGGTCCCAGTGCCACTGCTGCTTCTCTCAGCCCTCAGTTCCCTGGCTGTGTCATATGTGCAGCTTCTGGCAACAGGGACCTGTGCCAGGACCTGAAATGTATAAACTGCTATAGCTGCACCCTGGGGATATGGCCACCCTCTGCTCTGTTGTGCCCTGCTCTGCACATACACTCTGCCCCCCCCCACTTAAAATATTGAAAATAAAAAGAAAGAATAGTATCATTTTTCACAGCACACTTCCACTGCTCTCACAGTACACTCTTTGAGAATCACTGCTATGGAAAAACATGCACGTGGAATGGCTTCAAAAGGGGAGGGGGTAGGAGGGAGGAAGAGCAGCATGCAGCAGCTGTTATGTGTGCATAAGCCTATTCATGTTCCCGTTAAATGTGCATGAGGAATCTTTCATGTGAGTAGCCTTACAATACCCCTGTGAGGTAAAAAAGAGCTGGGGTCCTGTTTCAGAGACTGAAACTGTGGTCAAGGCAGACTAATGGTTTGACGCACAGCCCATGGAGGGTAGATATGACCAAGAGCACACAGAAACATGTTGACCGAGTTAGCAATTGAACTTATTCCAGTTCTCAACACTGTCTTAGGTCAAAGGCCCCTGTTTCTCCCACAGTGCCTCTGATGCAGCTTCTTTTTGCTGTATGCCTTGGTTAGATGGAACAGTGCAAATACAGAATCTATCTGGCTTACTATTCTCGAGTCCTTATCTGCTTTTTCTTGAAATGACCTAGCAAGTTGTCAATAGGAATAATTGCAATCTCTACCTCAACTTTTTGGTACTTAGATTGGCTCACAGAGTGGAATGAGCCTGGTAATTTTTCAAAGCTCCTGACCATCTGCTTCCATTTTCCAGCATTCGGGAATATGGTAGATATGTAATTCACTACCTGATTTAATGAGGGCTAATTTTCATGCAATTGGCAATTTTAAAAGCACACTCCAACCCTGCATATTTTCATCAGTAAACTAGAAGATGGGATGGAGTGAACCCTCAGCAAGTTAGCAGGTAACACCAAATTGGGGGGCAGGGTAGTAGATAAGCTGAAGGATAGGGCTAGGATTCAAGGAGACAGACAAATTGGAGGAATAGACCAAAAGAAATCTTATGAGATTCTATAAGGAGTGCAAAATCCTATACTTAGGATAGAACAATCCCACACAGTGGTACAGGGTAGGGACCAACTGGCTAAGCAGAAGCTCTGCAGAAAAGGATCTGGGGGTTACAGTGGACAAGAAACTGAATATGAGACAACAGGATGCCCTTGTTGAAAAGGCTAATGGCATACTGGTCTGCATTGGTAGGAGCGTTGTAATCAGAACACGGGAAGTGAATATTCCCTTCTATACAGCATTGGTGAGGCCACATGTACTCTAGGGATGGGGGCCACTTTAATTAGAAATGCTCCAAAGCTGTTCTAATGAAAACACCCTCAGCGTTTCATGTATCAGCATCCCTACACTTCAAAATGGTGGCGGGTGCACTTTAAAGCTTGTTTGATAAGCTTTAGTTAATGCACCCCCACTGCCATTTTGAAGTGTGGGGATGCTGATACATGAGAAGAGGAGGCCAGCAGACTTGCTTAATTAAGCAATTACAGTGCATTGGAGCAGCCTTCCAGCATGTCTACAGGCACCCTAGAGTATTGTGTTCCCCACTACAGAAAAGATGTGGACAAACTGGAGAGAGTCAAGCAGAGGGTAATGAAAATGGTTGGGGGGCAGTTAGGACATGTGACTTCTGAAGGGAAGCTGAGGGAACTGGGCTAATTTAGTTTGAAGAAGAGAAGACTTCAAACTACCTGAAGGAGGGTACCAAACAGGATGGAGCTAGACTGTTCTCAGTGGTGGCAGATGACAGAACAAGGAGCAATTGTCTCAAGTTGCATCAAGGGAAGTTTAGGTTAGATAAAAGGAAAAACTCTCACTAGGAGGGTAGGAAAACACTGGAACAGGTTACCCAGAAAGGTTGTGGACTTCTCATCCTTGGAGGATTTTAACACCTGGCTAAACAAAGTCTTGGCTGGGATGATCTAGCTAGGGGTGGTCTTGCTCTGAGCAGGGGGTTGCACTACATTGCCTCCTGAGGTTCCTTCCAACCCTAATTTTCTACGTTTCTATGATTCTTTGTACATTATGACATGGCTGTAGAGCACTTGCAGGGGGCCAGATTACATGAAAAATGTCACTTCCGTCTGTGTCCTATAAGAGATTTCATGCTTTTTAGAAAGTACTCTAAAAGGAATCAGTCTTCATAATGTATAGGAGCAGGCCTGAGTAACTTACAACATATCTGCAAAGAATTAAAGCAAGAGCCTAATTGACTGCTGAGGTGCCTTCACTTAATTGTCACAACACTTAAAAATTAGCTATCCTGCCCCAGAATGACATTTCTAATCAAAAGGTGTAGGTGCTGTAATGACCAATAGGTTCAATAAAAACACGAATAACTGAACAACCTTTATTTGCTAAGCAGTAGACAGCTGCTGCAGACCCTTGTTCTCTCTCTAATTGATTGACTGCTCCCCAACTGAAGGACCATCTCCCAATTCCCAACTCCCCCTACTACTATCACTGCAGGTGCTTATGCTCCCAATACAGTTTATGGGAAGATCTGGTTCCACCCACTTGGTGTTCCAGATCAACTCACTCATTAGCTGAGAAGGAAGAGGCCTACAAATAGCCGATAGCAAGTGCTAGAGCCAAGGGTGTATCTATGTCAGGGGCAGGCAATTATTTCAGGTGGAGGACCACTTACCAAATTTTGGCAAGCTGTCAAGGGCTGCATGGGTAGCCCCGTCCCTTGGCAGGTTCCCCATCCCCCGGTCACCACCATGGGACTGGAAGCACCACCTGCCACCCCCTACCTTTGCCACCATAAGTCCCTCCTCTTGCCCCTGGAAATACTCCTTTCAGCAAGGGGTGCTGACTTTTCAGAACCAGAAAAATAATAAATTATATTCTAAAGATCAAACATCTAGAACATTCATTAATTTGATTTCAAAAAATATTTGTGTCCCGATTTACATGTTTGTGTAGTGTACATGGAAGTGATTGCACAATAGCTTAAAATGAAATCTTATTCTTGTATGCTGTGGGGGATGGGGAACTTGGGGGTGGGTATAGGTTTGTGGGGAGCTGTGGGTGTGTGGGCGTGTGGGTCTGGGGGGGGTTGTGGGGGGATGGATAGGTATGGGGGTTATGGGTGTGGGGTGAGAGAGCATGTGGGTGTTTGTGCTTATAGGTGGGTTTGGGGTTTGTGGGGGATCAGTGTGGGGGGGTCTGCATGTATGGCAGTGAGAGTGGGGTGTGGGTACATGTGTATGGTAGGATGTATTTGTGGAACTCGCCCTATGAACACACACACACACACACACACACACACACACACACACACACTCTTGCTCCTGGCCAGGGATCCCGGCACAGCCCCGTGCTCCCACAGTCCAAGGCCATGTGATGCTGGAGCAAGCATGCAGGGAAGCAGTGAAAGCTGGGGCAGGCAGAGGCTTGTAGATGGGGGGCAGATGTGGAAGGGACCTGGGGGGTGAGGCTGGGTTGTTCCTGAGTCCTGCTGGGTTCTTCTGTTCCTGGTTCCTGTCATCTTTGACAGGCAGCCAGGAGCAGACAAATATTAAATTTTGCCCAATGGACCAGATAGAATGGCTTGGGGGGCTGAATCCAGCCCGTGGGCCATATTCTGCCCACCCCATGTCTATATTCATACTACTACCACTACTTTCTCCTTTTTTCACCAGATAGCCCTAACCCTTAGACTGGGTCACCCCCTCATACCTAGTGATGTTGCCAGGAAGGCAGGATTCATGGCCCAGAATGAAAAAAGGCAAAAATGAGAATGATTCTGATTTATAGTAGTGAAATATGTTAGGAGGAGACCCAAAAACACATCTGTATGAAAACTGTCTAATATCAGCTTGACAGAAAAACCAAATGTTTTGCTCTTTTTTCCCCCTTATGGGTTAAATACACATTGGGCTTCTTTAAGAAGTGGATTGTGTCAAATTATGGTGACTTACTAAGAGATTTTTACAGAATATTGACACGGTCTGGAAATATAACAGTGTCATTGTTTTACACCAAGAACTTGGGTTGGGTTTGTTTTGTTTTTTTTAAATTCTTGGGAGCAAAACACTTCAGAAGCCCAGCTGAGTGTGTTACAACAGACATCTTGAGATGCATCTTGAATAAGGACAATTATCAGTAGGAAGCATAAGGGCATACAGCAGGGGGTAGGTAGACTTAATGTTATTATAAATATGTATTATTCGTTTTTTGCCTACCAAATTCACTCCTTTTGACACATATATAGCTGGTTTGTCATCTGATTTGTTAAATTATTGAATGATTCATTAATATGATGATGGGAAAGAGTTCTCTCTCTCTCGCTATCTTTTTTTCCTTTGTCTGTGTTTCTTCTGTTTGATACTGGGTTGGCTTAGTTTCCTACTCTCCCTTTCCTATTTTGCATACATACAAAGTCTGATTTACTAATAGGGCCTGGAGAGCCCTGAGAAGTTTTGCTTTTTTGAAGATTTTCTTTGCAATGGGCACTGATCTAAATGGCAAAATCCAGATGTCTAAAATTAGGCACCGGTTTCAAACAGCTTGACCTGCCAAAATGCTGAATAGGACATGTGGGTACTTAGTGTTCCTTAAAATTGGATCACTTTTACTTAGAAGCCCAGTTCCTAAATTTAGGAAAAGTTATTCAGAATATAAAATGATGTACAGTATAATAAAATACTGTTTTAAAAGTAGGTTGGAGTAGATTACATACATATACTTGGTTAATTTTCCTTCCTGAAAAGCCACATATATCCTTTGATGGTGCTGTGACATGACAAGTACAGGTTGCCACTAAAATAAGCCTACCCAGCCCCCAGCCATGGGTCTACAAGTCCTCAAAAGTGGAGCAGGCAGAATCTCAATGGCTAGAAAAGCAGATGAAAGCTGCAGCAGAATGGCTCCCCAGTTTTCTTGGTCTCCTTGCCATTGGATCAAGGTCCCATTCTGTCAAGAACTATGTGGAAGCTGATGTGCAGCAGCTTCTATGCATTAAAAGTCATGTACAGGCATCTTCCATGGAAACAGCTTTCCCAGCACATTCCTAAAGCCCTTTGGTGACCAGCTAATGGTGATGGGAGCAGGATTGTGAGGTATTGAAGCTTCTATTCATGAACTGGCATGAAGATGACAGTTACAAGAAGGTCACCTAGCACTTGGATAAAACAGGAGTGTGATTCAGCAACTATAACTGTGACTGAGCAGCCCTCTTCAGGACCCACTCTGCTCACCCCATATGGGGAGGGGGCTAGAAAAAGTGCCCTAAACATAGCCTGTCTAATACAGTGTCACAGGGTGACAGCCCCAAGGGGCTGGGGACTTCGGCACTGGGGCAGGGAAATGGCAAGGAGGACAGGGAAGCTCAGGGATGCTGCCCAAAGAAATCCACACCCGGAGTTTACTGACCTGATGCAGGTGCAGTGAAAGAAGGACACGGAGCAATGGACAATACCATCCCTGCTCTTTAACAGCTGGCTGTCAGTAACTTCATCAGTCAGCACTGGGGAGGACCTTCAAAAGCCAGTGTGGTGTGGTGAGATGGGAAGCAGCAGCAGCAGTAGCAGCTGCTACTGCAAGATAGCTGTAAGCTCCTGGCCAGCATACCTGGCTGTACTACATCCCAGAGGAAGGGAAATCCCAGAAGGCAACATAGCTAGGTGGGAGGACAATGCCTAGCAAAGCAGAAGAGAGGAAGGCTGAGGAATTTAAGACCTATTGCCCAACAAGGACATATGAGTGGGATGAAGGGCACTCCCTCCCAGTCTTCTACATTTAGTCTTTTTTTGTTCATTTTTCCTGGGGGCCTAAGTTGAGGCCATGTACTGTTGCTGCCAGGACCAGAGCTAAGAGGCCAGGAACTCCCAGGCACTCTGGAGTGGAAGAACCTATTAAGGGCAGCACCTGTGGGCCTGTCCAGAAAAGGGTGGGCTCAGAGTACAAGACCACTCCTTCATATTGTTTTAATTATGGAGGTGGGGGTGAACCTGAAACAACCCTGGCCAGTCCTTAGTGGATCCACAGCTGCCACTAAGGCCATTAAACTCACCTAGGAGCTATAGCTGGCCCAACCAGGGAGAGACAGTATGCAGGACTACTGAGGAGTCCACACTGTCTACCACGTGGTGAGTGACCAACAGGTTGGTGTTTGGAAGGGGTATAGGGGAGGTAGAGCCCGAAGGGACATCTGTCTGGAGTGCCCTCTTTTGAGTGCAGGTCATACAGGAACCTCCCACAATATCTTTTAAGAGCAAGATGTGTTAGGAGAGCAACGGGAGTTTCCCATATGAGATGGCACATGGAGGACTCTAGTGTCTGTGGTAAACAAAGCCCAAGTGTGCATCAGTCTGCCAGCGGAGGTGGTTCAAGCACCTAAATTGAACACCTTCAAGAGTAAATTGGATGCTTATCTTGCTGGGATCCTATGACCCCAGCTGACTTCCTGCCCTTTGGGCAGGGGGCTGGACTCGATCTCCCGAGGTCCCTTCCAGCCCTGATGTCTATGAAATCTATGAAACCCGGCCCTGAGCTGTTCATGAGCAGTTGCTTGGCCTTAGATGGGCACATACAGTATTCTGTATTTCTTCCTGACAGGATAATTGCATCCAGTGGGATCACCTTTCATAGACATTAGGACTGGAAGGGACTTTGCAAAATCATTGGGTCCAGCCCCCTGCCCAAGGGGCAGGAAGTCAGCTGGGGTCAAATGATCTCAGCAAGATAGGCATCCAAGTGTTTCTTAAAAGTGTCCAGAGTAGGTGCATGCACCATATCTGGGTCAATTCCAGGCCCTGGGGACTTGGACAGTAAAGACGTTTTTCCTTATGTTCAGCCTAAAATGTTCTTCCAGGAGTTTGTGACCGTTGGACCTTGTCTTCCCTCAAGGTGCCCTGGTGAACAGATGTTCTCCCAGTTCCTGATACACACCCCTTATGTCCTTTTAGGCTGCCACCAAGCCACCCCTGAGCCTTTGTTTCTCCAGGCTGAAGGAGCCCATGCCTCTCAGCCTCTCCTCACAAGGTGTGTTCTCTTGTTCTGTTATCATGTGCGTGGCTCTCCTCTGGATGTTTTCAAGCTTTTCCACATCCTTTCTAATTTGCAGAGCCCAGAATTGGATGCAGTATTCCTGCTGCAGCCTCACCAAGGCTAAGTAGTGGGAGGATGACTTCCTGGGTCTTACTTGAGATGCATCGGTAGATGTGAGGCAGAGTTTTGTTTGCTTTGCTGGTTGTGGTATCACAGTAGCGGCTCGTGTTCATCTTATGGTCAATCTTGACTACCAACTGTCTTTCAGTCATGGTGCTAGCGAATGTAGCACTTCTGAGCCTATAAGTATGATGTGGGTTTTTTCTCCCCAGGTGGAGCATCTTGCATTTCTCTATGTTGAATGCCATCAGGTTTCAATCTGCCCACCTTGCGAGTCTGTTGAGGTTGGCCTGAATCACTAGCCCATCCTCTAGTATGACCACACTTCCCTATAATTTGGTGTCATCAGCAAATTAGCCAGTCCACTTCTGACACCAGAGTCCAGATCAGTTATAAATATATTAAAGAGTACAAAGCCCTGGGGGATGCCCCTGGTCACCATGCACCATGTTGATTTGGTTTCATTGACTATCACTCTGGTCTGACCACAGAGTCAGTTTCCCAGCCATCAGACTATAAGGTTGTTGAGGCTCCATTTCCCTAATTTTACTATGAGGATATCATAGGAGACCAGGTCAAAGGCTTTTTTTTTTTTTTTTTTTTTTTTTTTAAATCCAAATGTATGATATCAACCTCTTCTACTTTGTCCAGGTGAGGTGTCACCTGGTCATAGAAGGAA
>NW_017728886.1:94207528-94219358 GCF_001723895.1 Crocodylus porosus
AAGTGAAAAGACCAACATGGTCAAGCTCTTCCTCCCGATTAGAAGGTCTATAGTAGACTCCTACCATTATATCCCCTTTACCATGTTCCCCCCCTATTGTAACCCAGAGGGGCTCAGGTTGCCCTCCTTGGGTGCCAATCTCTGCTTGTGGGAAAATGTATTGCTCCTTCACATACAGAGCTATACCCTCGGCCTTTCTTGCAACATGATCCATCCTGTACAAGGTATAGCCATCTATACCTGTGGTCTAGTCATAGGTGGAGTCCCACCAGGTCTCCATTATCCCTATGAGATTGTATTTATTTTTGTTTAGCAGAACAGCTAGTTCCTCCTGTTTATTCCCCAGGTTCCTGGCATTTGTGTACAGGCAGTTCATCAGAAGCCGTTGACTTCTCTGAACACCTAGAAGAGTTGTCCCTGGACTGGGGTAGGAGTGAATTCCCTTGTGCAGCCTAACCTGTTGATTTTGTGGTTGTTGCTGGGTGGGCTTGCACTGGTGGTTGTCTGCCCATCCCCCAGCAAACTTAGTTTAAAGCACAGTCAAGCAGGTCAGCCATTCTGGCCGACAAGGACTTCTTCCCCATTGTCCCCACTCCAACCATTGCCTTTTACTCTCTGAAGTGCAGACTATGCTTGAAGAAGCCAAAGCCTTCATGATGGCACCAATCAAACAGTCTTTTGTTTACTTCTTCAATTCATCTCTCCTTCCTATGCCTGTAACTGGAAAGATTGAGGAGAAAACTACCTGCGCCCCACAACCCTCTGAATCCCACTCCCAGAGCCCTGTAGTCACTCATAACCCAACTGGGATTGCTCTGAGCCATGTCCTTTGTGACCACATGGATGAGGAGCATGAGCTAGTGGTTTGAGGGCCAGATAAGTTTCAGGATCCTCTCAGCTACATCCCAGATACGGAACCCATGGGAGGCAGCAGACCTGATAGGCTAAGGGGTCAGGGCAGGAGTTTGTACCTGTTGTGAAGATCCAGGGGTGTAGTGACTCTGGTGCAGCATGCCCTTGGGGCTGGAGACAACCTTCATTCAAGCAACCCCTGGTTGGACTTTATGGGACTCTTCTTGTCCACACTTGTCCTGCCAGACATCCTTGCTCTTCCTTCTTCAATCTTTAGGTGAAGAGCCTGGTAGTAAGAGTTGATCTCCTCTTTGCCATCCCTGATGGCTCACAGCCTCTGCACCGCAGTCTGGAGCTCCCCTGTCCATCACTACAGAGACTCCAATCCCAAGCAAATCTCACAAGGGTAGGTGTTGTTGCTCCTGATCCCAGGTGCCTGCAGTCATGCCAAGCAGCCCCAACAGCTGAGAGCCAGGGGTCCCATCTGAGTGGAGGCCAGAACCATGGGCTCTGTCTGGGTGGAGGCCTCAGTGGTACTGGGGAGGGCAGTCATGGATGAGATCTTTGGGGTGTAGTGCATCCCTACCACTGTACTGGTAGTAGTCTGGGCTACTGCTGTGCTGACCCTTCTCTTCAGGCTCACTACCTAGAGCCTTGTACCTCTCCTGCTCAACCTCACACACTAACTCATGTGCTGGGCTTAGAGCATACCTGTTTACATGCTCTGATCACGTGGCTCCCAGGTGGAATGGGCTAAGTAGGAGCCAGGCAGGGGCGTGCCCCTTCTCAGCTCCTCTCAACTGCCTCCCTTAGCTATGTATTACACACCCACCACAGGCCCAACCCATCTCCCAGCTGCACCGGGGGTCAGGTTCAGGGTCCACTGAGGTGTCTGCTGGGGTCTTTGGCTCAAGGGGGCTGTCACAGCATGGGGTCCTAGGGGTGGCTGTGAACTCCGCTAGCGCCCCCCTACTGTGCTAAGGTGATATTAAAAGCACCCTCACAATCTCACCCACCACATCTTTGATGTTAAGAATGTTTAAGGGAGGCTGCCCTTAGTCCTCTCTGACACAATGACCTGATGTCTCCCAGTCTGTGTTTTATCTTGGGTGACTTGGTGCACCCCAGCCTTATGGGCTATGTGTGGCTCCAACCACCCCTGTACCACGCCTCAAGCCTCAAAGATGTACTGGATGTTGTTTGGTCAATTCCATGCTCCACACCCCACTGGTGATCTCTGGGCTTCTCTCACAATTGCCTGTGCCCTCACTGGCACTCTCTGGGCTTCTCTCGCAATTGCCCGCACTGGGGCCAGGGTCAATGCACCCCAAAATGCGGTGCCCTCTCTGGTACCAGGGCCCCACGCTACCATGGAGCCCCTATGAGGCCTCCTCCAACCCCTAATAGCCTCACCAGATCCTTTGGTCAAACAGTAAACACAAAAACACAAACCCCCTGGGCTATAACATAAAACTAAACCGTCCGGTCAAAACAACATTTGATCCCTACCGGGAAATACTCCAACCCATGGCAGCAACCAGGGGATGCTCATGCAGTCGATCTTCTCCTCTCTCTCTGCACTGGCCAAGCTCCCCCCTCCTTGGCTGCCAGAGGGGAACTGCCCTCCTGGCCTCAGTCCTGGGCTTAAGAAGGGCCAAGCCCTGCCCCTTCCTGTCAGCTGGTTTTCACTGGTTGTCCCAGCAACCAGCACTTGTGCTGCCCTGGTGACTGGCAGCTGAACCTCCCCCTTCTCGCCACTAGGGGTCTCTCCCGAGCTGTTTCCACTTTCAGGCTCAGGGCACCTAAGTGCTCTGCCACAGGGGCACAATGGGCTTTCACCTGTGTATCTCTCACTGGGGCCAGACCCAAACTGTGTCTTTTGCCATTGGCAGCCACCACCCCCCACCTTTTTTTGGAAAGATTCTTGTTGATTCAGTGGATTTTGGATTAGGTTTGGGAAATGATTTTCCATCTATAAATGTTGAAGAACACATTGTAAAGGAAGGATTGCTTAGTAAACCACACACTTCCTCATCTTAGTCTCCAATCTGCCTTTCATGTGTTGTCTCAGTTCTAATGTTCTTGGTGGAACAAGAGATGCAGCTCTGAAAGCCACTGTAAAAGCTAGTACCAAATAGTATCGTGGGGTATTTTGGAACTGTTGTTCTTTGCTGTTAATTTATGAGTGGAATTTTCAGTAATTGCTGTGAGATGTTACCTGTTAGTATATACTGTTGATGCTATATAATAAAAATATGCAGACTTGCATGAGCAGATATCCTTTGCGTTCCTATTTCTAGTAGTGCTACTCAAGATAATCCTGTGTCATGTACTTTAAGCACTTAAACTGGGTGCTTCAGTCCCCATTTAGGTCTGATCTCTAGGTTGCTTTAACCAATGACTGAGGAAACCAGTCTGGAATGACAGAGCCACAACTAACCTGGCGAGGAGCAGTTCAAACAGTTCTAGTGCAGGAAGGGAGAGGACACTGAAACAACTAGTCTGCAACATAAGAGATAGGTGCATTCAACCTACATTCTGACCTCTGTGAAGGAAAAGAGAACCCATGGTACAGGAAAACATGACTGTAAAGGAATTGGTGACCTAGTAAAAGAATCCAGTTCCTTTTCCCCTCCCCCTGGGGTATGTCAATAAACAACTATAGTTGTTCCTTTATATAGATTTTAAAGAGCTTGTGTATTCTTCAAGGCACGCAGATAACAGAAAAAGCTAAAGAATAAGTCCTCCTTGATCCAAATGCCCTAAGAGCCTGATCCTGATTCTGTTGGTGTCAGTGATGAAAATCCCCACTGATATCTATCATGCAGTTCTAATGTGTGGCAATGAAGTCACTATTTTAAAAAGCTTGTTGGAGCTTTAGTAATTATCCATTTGACCTGGATTAGTTAATAGCAAAAGGTTTAAGAAGGACTGGGATAATGGATGTATTCACAATATGGTAGGCGGTTTTGCTACTGCAAGCTAAATTCTCTTGGGAGCCATAAAGTTAATGTGGGAATTAAAATAAACCTTCACTGTATGAAACTATCATTGGAAACATAACCGGATCATTATGCATGCTTTTATTTTTCACATTATGCTACTGATAAACCCATTAAATATTAGGTGTTGTAATATTTGTCTTAAATGAGATAGGACCCAATTCTGCTTTTATCCAGATTTTGAAATGGTATAAACTCCACTGAGTAGAGTTGCTTCTGATTGGTACTGAGGCAGAGTTAGTAAACAGGCCCAACATGTGCAATGAAATTTCAGTTACATGAAGAGAATTATAACATTTGAAAATAGTTATACAGAGTTAAAACATTTTCCTCCATCCTACAGAAAAGTAGAAAGAGGAAGCAGCAAAACTGTCTCATGTCACATCTTTTACTTTTTTCTCTTTTACAATAGTGTTATCATAGAGAGCCTTAGGGGTTTTTCTGAGGCCTGTAACAATACCAGTGTAGAGTTTTGTAGGGTTTAATCAAGAATAAAATTAAACTTAGACTTATTTCATTGTGCTAATACAAGTACCATAGGCTTCCTCTATAATACATTTTCTCCTCTCCCCTCTCCTTGGCCCTCCACTTGGTGAAGGAAGTTGTCAGACTTATCTTTTTTAGGATTTTTCAAACAGTTCTCATCTTGGAAAAATATATGATTTCTTTTGATAGCAAACTCTCAATTTGATCAGGAACAGCGAAGCAACTTCCATGTTTTCTTTAGCAAAAGATTTCCTTATCTCTATCAGTTCTTTCCTTCTGTTGTGAGTCACTGAACTTGGGAAATGAAAAGATCTTATTTTTCTCACACTGAATTATCTGAGAGTCACAGTTTAAGATGCAGTTCCCCATCACCAGAAGTTTTAATGTGGCAATGAAAGCACTTCCAGATTAGTTTCCTAGTACCTTCAGTTCCTGTTCTGAGCATCTTATGGTAGTTTCCTGAAAGATTCCTTCTATATGCTGATTTTTAGCAATCAGGCCAGTGGGGAGAGAGCAGCATACAGAAGTCTGGGTAAGAAGTCTGGATTTCATTTCATTTGGGCCTTCTGTCTGATTTATCTGCCCTGAAAGAGATAGGGACCGTTATGTCCTTGGCTCAGTCTCAAGTCAGCTATCCCACCAGGGGAAGCTTGACTCTCCTTTGGGGCCCCTACCTCTTTCACACCCTGTCCATGTGCCACCCAGATGTTAAGGCATTGGTCCTGTACTTGAATCTCACTGAGCAATGTTTTCACTTTATATGACGTTGTAGGCTCATGATGGTCTGGAGACTGTCTCTGATGTATGATGGTCATCTTGAGCTTATCACTCCCCCATCAGGGCATTGAGCATGTAAGAAGGACTGAAGAGCAATACAAAAAAACCCCAACTTGGAACTTAGTCGAGTCTCAGTCTTCCTGGGCTCACAGCTAGCCAGTGGAGTTTTCTCACTGCAGCAAGCTGGATTCTAGAGGGCCATAGGAGTTCTCCCTCTCTACACTAAACCTGTCTTCTCTAAAAAAACATGATTGCTAATGGTGTTGGCTGGGAGTGCCTCTCTGTAGTGCAAGACCCAGCCCTGAGCTTCAGCTTCAGCTTCAGTCCCCTTCCCAGCGTCTCCTGGCAGGTTGGATCTCTGGGGTTGCAGGCCTCACTCAGCCTGAAGGTGTGTTCTGGGCATGAGAGCCCAGGACATACAGACGGGTCTGGGCATGAAGCTTAAAGATAGACTTGGACAGATGTAGTATCAGGCTTAACTGATTTAGGTTGAATTGATTTATTGAAGTTCTGTCTCAGATCCCATCCAGATTCAAGTTCTTACACTCCCCCAGCATCCCAGGATGCTTTGCACCTCCCCTTTCCCCTCCTTCCTGTGTTGCATGGTGGGCAGGCTAACTTTGGGCCAAGATGTCTGCTCCAGCTGAGCAGGGAGCCATGCTCTAATGTCCTCCAGTTCCTGGCCTGGGCCATGGCAGGAATGTGGCTGCATCTCTAGGATCAAAAGTGAATGTCTGTTCACTTGCTTGTTAGTTCAATCTATACAGCTTCGACTAACCTGCACATGACAGAGTACCTTTGGTGCCTGTCACTTTAAGGGATTTGAGTAGCAGGAGGGAAGGCTAGCCCTGCTAAATTGGTCACATGACTCTGTGAGGGCTATGTGATTGAAGCAGAGGGCTGAGAGGACTCCATTTTAGCTCAGGCCATCAAGGCTGATGAAGCAGTGTGCTGCTGGCAGCTGGCAGGATAACACCTGGCTGAGCAGCTGCTCAGGAACATCTTGGAGGAAGGGCAGGAGCTATGGGGATGGCAAGAGGCTCCTGGTCTTGGGTATGACTGAAAACTGCACCCTGCTGGGGAAGGATGGTGGGGTAGTTCCCCAGAAATGCCAGGTCAGTTGCCTCCCCAGTGAAAGGCAGGTAGGGGCACCTTATAACCCCAGCCCCACTACCCAGTGGTTAGAGAACAGATAGTGGGCCCAGGCATGCCTAAGAAGAGGCATCTGAGTCTCTGGGGGTATAAGACCCCAAGCCCCAGTGAGGGGGCAGAGAGCAGCCCCATTGAGGGGGTAGAGAGTGTTAGTAAGAGCCAAGTGTCCAGAGGGGGGCTAGTGGCTAACATCAGCCAAATGTTAGGCATAAGAACCATCACCCATAGAGTAGGCTGCATGAGGCACCTGAAGGGCTGCAGGGGGATCACCTAGTGTGTAAGTAGGAAAGCCTGATGGTCTAAGTAAGGCTGCTCAAAGGAGTGGGTTGAGAGAGGCCCAGTGAAGGACAGTGTGAAAGAGCCTCTGTGAGATGAGGCAGAGTGAGTGAGGCCTGTGAGAAGGGGTGGTGTGCATGAGTAGACTAAGAGAGGCCCAGCAAGGGACAGAGTTTGGCCTGGCTTCTGGCCAGAGCTACAATTCTGGATGCCGTCTGTGAGGCATGGGGCATGGTAAGGGAAGGTTGGAACCATGTGTACACCCCTTGGCATCAGGTAGTAAATGGGCAGCCTCCTGTTTTTTATATCAAGTAGATCCCAACAAGTGAGGACAGGTGAGACAGGGTAGACTGTCCTAGATGGAGGGGCAGCCAGTTTAGTGACTGGCCAGTGGTAGGCTTCTTTGTCACACTGCAAAGATTAAATCAATTAATCCTTTGGCTTTTTGAGTGTCTGTACTTAGCTTTTGTGTTTAAAATCATGAATAAGTAGATACAAGCTCTCTGTGGCAGGGGCTGTCTCTCCCTATTTGTGTACTGCATAACATAATGAGGCCAGATTTCTGTTGGGGACTTTGCTATTAATTTAATGATACAAACAATAAATAACAATTAGAAATAACCAATACTAAGGTACTTGAATGTATTCATAGCAACATAAGATATGTGTGAAGTTAAAAAGAAGGAAGTGCTTCTCATGTAGTGCTGCTAAAATAATCATTGTGATACAGCCACAAGGTACTAAAAGAATGATAAACTGGCTTTGGCTGTCTGAGAGGGAGAGAAAGAGAGAGAGCTCTGTGCCAAATAATTTTCTCAGCTACAGTTGGGCAATTGAATGAAGTCAATGAGGTTTCCTGGGTGTAGCTGTGAAAGACAAATTTGGCATATTGGTTTGTGATAATGGTATTGTAGAAGACTGGAATTATTTTGGGGGTAGTGTCAAATTTTGTAGGAGAAGTCAGAATAATTTCTACATAAATTCTACACTGTAGACATCCACATCATCTATATAGTTATTTTAATTTAGGGGTAATTATATATGGTTAAAAGATGCAAAGGGGAGGAAAATTAGTGTTATCAAAACCTAATATTTTAAAAACTATTTTATACAAAGCTTGAGCCATATGCAATGCACTGTAGGGTTTCAGATGATTAACAGACACATGTTGCTACTAGGTCACCATATATTTCAGCATTCTATTCTAAATTAAAGTACAGCAGATTTCAAAATGTTTTGTGTTTGTGTTTATGGCCAACCATGATGCCATGAATTTGCAGGACCTTCTTGAACACAGATATTTCATGCATATCAGATTGTAGTTTCTTGTTAAATAAAATGAAATGAATTACAATGGCAAAATGCTGCTGTACTTCACTCAAAATATAGTTGAAATCAAATTAAATATTATCATTAAGAATTATTTCATTTTCAAAGCTTTTGTTGCACAAATGCATTGTGCTGTGCTACTATGTACTGTATTGTAGTAAATTTATTCTAGCTTCTGAGCTCAGAGCAGGGAGATGATTCTAGCATACACTGTCCAGAGATGTACAACACGTTTTAAGCCATCTTCAGGATTCTATTGTTTTTAGCTCCTAACATGTACATGGTGGCAAGAAAACACATGCCTAATTTGATCCACATTTTTCTTAAATCACAGGTATTTGGAAATCCTTCTTGTTCAACACATTGGACACTGTAACAGAGAGCCAGAGCTCCCCATTACTTTAAGAAGAAAAAAGCAGCACAGTTCCCCAGGTGGAGGGAAACAATATCTCGATGAGCTGGCTGCAGGGGAATAGGAAGCCAGGGGTCAGAGGCTAGGAATGTCTATTGCAGAGCTAGCTGCTCTGCAGTACTACAACAGGGCAGCACCCTGCTTGAGCAGCTAGATCAACAGCCTATTACAAGGAAAGAAAGAGAGGCAGCTGTGCCAGGGCTAGCAAACCACCTGACTGGAAGGGGTAGGGCTTAAGAGGTATATAAGCCCATGGCCTGAACCAGGGCAGTCAGTTTGCCCCTGCAGGACAAAGAGCTCTGTAGGGAGAGGGCTGTAGCTAAGCAACTGACTGAGATATTGTAATATCTGGGAGCTGCAAGTAAGGAACTAGGGGCTTGAGGGGAGCTGTGACTCAGGATGGGGAGAGTTGCGATAACGTCAGTGGGATTAGAGTTTTAGTTACACCTAGTGTGCTTATGCTTTTGTTTCAGTTATGAGTGGTGACCAGGTTAGGACTACCAGGGCTGGAGGAGATGCCAGTGGTGGCCAAGAGGCACATGGCTGTTTTGAGCCGTGCCAGGGGCTGGACTCAAGGTGTGGACAAGTGATGACCAGGAAGAGGTTTAAGCCAAGGCCAGACTAAATTAAGTGCTCTCCTCTAGTTCCACTACACTATTTTCTACATCTAAAAGAGAAAGAATGGAACACTGCCATGCTCATGTTTTATCTAGTCCAGAAAACACCACTAAGGAGGAGTATGTTGCACTTGTCCACAACTGTAGGAAGCAGGCAAGGAAAGCCAAGGCAGCAATGGAACTCAAGTTGGCCAAATGAATCAAGGACAATTAAAAGCCCTTCTTCAGATATGTGGGGAGTCCAAAGAAAAACGAGGGCAACATTGGACCCCTGCTAAACCAACTGGGGCAGCCGACAACTGGCACACAGGAAAAAGCCAATCTGCTTAATGATTACTTTGCGTCAGTTTTTCACCAGCCCAAAGGGACCACTCTGCCTAACATGATGAGGGACGACCAGGGTGAAGGTGATTATATGCCCAGTATTGGTGTAAATCTTGGGAGGAAGAACTTTGAGAGGCTGGATACCCAGAAATCAGGTGGTATGGATAAACTGCACCCAAGAGTGCTAAAGGAAGTGACAGAAATCATAGCCCAGCCACTGGCTAGGATATTCGGGAACTCGTGCCTGACCAATCTCATTTCCTTCTATTACTAGGTGACATATCACCTGAACTAAAGGAAAGAGGTTGATATCATATATTTGGACTTTAAAAAAGGCTTTAACCTGGTGTGCCACAATGTCCTCATAAAAAAAATGGGCAACTATGGCCTCAACTACACTATCGTCCAATGGTGAGGTTGGACCCAGAGGGTGGTATTTGATGAAACTGAATTAACATGGCACTCAGTGACCAGTGGTGTCCCCCAAGGCTCTGTTCTTGGACCTCTACCCTTTAATGTCTTTATAAATGATCTGGACTCTGGTATCAGAAGCAGACTGGCCAAGTACGCTGATGACACCAAACTTTGGGGAACAGTGTCCACACTTGAGGATAGGATGGTGATCCAAGCTGAACTCAATAGGCTTGCAAGGTGGGTGGATGAAAACATGATGGCATTCAACAGGGAGAAATGCAAGGTGCTCCACCTTGGAGGGGAACAGGGGAACCCAGCATCACACTTAAAAGCTCGGCAGTGCTACACTCTCTAGCACCGTGACCAAAAGAGAGTTGGAGGTCATGATTGACCAGAAGATGAATATGAGCCACCAGTGCAATACCACAGTGGGAAAAGCAAACAAAACTCCAACTTGCATCTACTGATGCACCTCAAGGAAGACCCAGGATGTCATACTCCTGCTGTACTCAGCCTTGGTGAGGCCACAGCTGGAGTACTGCATCCAATTCTGGACTCCACAATTCAGGAAGGACATGGAGAAACTTGAAAGAGTCCAGAGGAGATCCATCCGCATGATCAGAGAGAACAGGCCTTATGAAGACAGGCTGTGAGCTATGGGACTTTTCAGCCTGGAGAAGCATAGGGTAGGGGTGACTTGGTGGCAGTCTATAAATACATAAGGATATGCATCAGGATCTGGGGGAACACCTGTTCACCAGAGCGCCCCAAGGGATGACAAGGTCCAATGGTCACAAACTCCTGCAAGACTGTTTTAGGCAGACATAAGGAAAAACGTCTTTACTGTCTGAACCCCGAAGGGCTAGAATAGACTCCCCCCAGAGGTGGGGCAAGCACCTACTCTGGACACTTAAGAAACATTTGGATGCTTATGTTGCTGGGATCCTTTGACCTAGATGACTTCCTGACCCTTTGCGGGGGAGGGGGAGGCAACTGATCTTATGAGGTCCCTTCCAGTCCTCATATCTATGAAATATGAGCAAATAGTAGTGGAGGGGGAAGAGGCTCCTGTTTTCTGGTAGGACTACTTCTCCAATGGCAAGAAGCCCATTAAGTTTCCAATATGGCACTGGGTTTGTCTACGCATTCATTAAGGTGCGGTAGTTACTGTTCATTTAGTTTAGTATTTGCTTAATGAAATACTAATGAAATGCACAGTAACTACAGTTACTGCGCAGCAGCACTGGTACATGATTCTTTAGTGACGCCTAATGTGCAGTAGTCTAATACTACTGTGCAGTAGCGTATTAGCACAATTTTTTTCCAGAATGCTACTGCACAGTGTTATTAGGATACTGCCCATTAAGCATCTTGTGTAGATGTGCCTACTGAAACCTTTCAAAATACTAAGCAGAGTGGAGGTAGCACTGATGTGGCTTGGACCCAAACTGCACAGAGCAGCAGAAATAGGTGAAAGAAATGCTGCCGGATGTGAGATGTGCTCCATGAAAATGCTCCATGGAGCTTCTATGCTCCATGACAATGTTATCCTAGACCTCAATTTACAAACCATAAGGTTTTATGTATTCTTAAAAGGTATCACTTCATGATGCAGAACTTGGATATTTCGGGGAATAACCTGACAATCTTCTACAGCATTGTTATTACAATATGCCCAGAGATGAAACAACGGAAATCTTGAGTTGTAATTCTGGCTGTGTCATTTTACCTAACTCCCTACTATCCATCAGGCAGAGATCTGAGGAGATTTACTAAGTCTGAACCTGTGCAAGACTGAACTTCTTGTTCTGAGAAGTCTGACAGAGACAGGATATCGAGTGATAGGCTGAGATTTGCAAATAAATGTATTGATCTGGGAGAACAAATCACATGGTCTTTACATCAGATTTAGGATCCCAAGGATCTAAATTGGTTTTGAAAATGGAAGATAAGCAGTTCTGAAATTTTGAAATGCTGCAAAAACTCTTTGAACATTCACATTCATTTTTTGGAAAAACTCCAAGAACTGAAATTTCTGACCCCATCCGCCAACATATTCTTAAGTCTTTCTCACTATTGTACATTTCCTCATGTTCTGCTGTCTTCACTTCTGTCTTGATTTTTTAAAAGCACCTTATTTTATGAAACGACAGAAAAAAAAATCAACCTTTTCCTGCTTTTCTCCTCCC
>NW_017728886.1:94219524-94235008 GCF_001723895.1 Crocodylus porosus
TCCTGTCCCCACCTCCCCCCTGTCACTGCTCCTATACTATTTTGGGCACACAATTTCAGAGACTTTACACTTTAAGTTCAATGGGCAGGTGAAATCCATAAATGCTCTAAATTGGACAATTCATGCCCAATATTCTTGGTAAGAACAGGACAGTAAAGATGCTGGTTATAAATTATTCATTTGCTTCTAGTTTTAAGTAAGAATCTGTGTTTATTATGTAGGATTTTGAATGAGGAACCAGTATTTTTAAGAGGAGCTCTGCTCTTTTCTCCTCACTATCACTGAATACAATTCAAAAGTGTATCTGAGGATACACACATTGCTCCTTTATATCATCCATTTGGAAAAAAAATACCCAAGAAAGTTTTTAACAGGGTTTTTAATTCAGACTTTAAAATACATTTGAAACTTTGTATAGAAGAATTTAAGTTAATTGACTTGAGATCTGCAGCTAATGAAAGAACAAATTAATAGAATCATACTTCGGGTAAAATGTATAAGTACAAAACAACTTTTCCAGGAAAAATGTATGAAGGAGACTTAAGTAAGCCAAGTTCCATTTTGTGTGGTTTGTGAGAAGATGGATTTGAATAATAAGAAAAGTAGAGGCATACACAAATTAAGTATTTTCCAAACCAAATGCAGACATGAAATGGCTCTTTACTTGTTAAATGATACTTAATACAAACCAGGAATCTATTTATATTTTAGGTATGAGATATGAACTTAAGGAAAAGGCAAAGAGATTTTTATCATGGAAAACACGATCTATGTCAAGTCAGAACTTTAAATTTAAATATAATACTGCGTGGGCAATGGAGGAAGAATAGTTTAGATTAATGTTTTCCCTACAAATAGGCGAGGTACAAACTTACACTTTTATAGGTATAAGTGATTGGAAACTGTCCTATACCCATAACAGAACAGAAGTTCACCATGCAAAAACAGTTTGTACCCATAATAGAACAGAAGTTTTCACACACAGACTGGTTTAAAAATGGAGTAACCTGGTCTAAGATTTGCCTCTCCCTGCAAAAGATGAATGTGTAGTCTGTTCACTATTGATCTAAACTATGCCACTTACAGAAAACTGCATAAGTTAGATCGATTCTGCCTTGGGTATTTTGAATGTCTGTACCTACCCATATTGTTCATTGTCTGGAACACTGAATAATTGCCTAGTGGAGCAAGACTGTTAAACTTAATCTTATGTATGTTATGGTCTTGTTGACTGAAGTGGAACTACCCAAACATGTCAAGCTAAGTAATTTTGCACATATTTTTGTGAAACCAAGAATACAGAATATAGAATATAGAATATACACTTCCTAGGGGTTGGGGGGGGGCTTTTTCTTTGCTTTTCCTTGTAAGGATTTTTTCCATATGAACAAAAATGAGGATAATTATGCCATTAAATTACTTAACTTCTGAGTGCATTGATGACAAAACTTTTGGTTATTATTCTGTAATAAGTGTCACCAAATAGATATAATTTTTTTTAATAGCAAGGTAGGGTGGGGGAGAAGGAGTTCTGCCTATGAGGGACCATATTAGTGAAGCAAGATAAATCTTGTTTCCTCTTAGGCGGTGCTCTGGCTTATGTGAGAATAAGATTGTAGATTTACTGATGTGTTCACTGAGAAAACTCATAAGTATTTTATATTCTGTGGACTACATCTAAAATGCATCCATCTCTAGATTAGTCATTGCCATGCAGAAGGATAACCAGGTCACAGAAAAGACATTTCTATTAGCAGGACAGCAAGAAAAACTCCAAGTCCATATACCTGAATCTACCATCATAGCAAGAATTAGGAAAGAAGATGGATACTTCCATATCTTATAAAACTATTAATCAGTCTCACATAATCCATGCAACTATGTTTAATAGTTCTTCACAAAAAAGGAAAATTTTGTCTGTAAGGGTTTCTATCCTGCTTCCTGATACAGAGGAGTCAGCTCTGACTTCAGCATTTCCAGAGTTTATTTTACATGGAACAATCTTGTCCCCACAGAAAAAACAAGCAAGCATACAAAACCAAAGTGTGTTGTCTTCCTTCAGATCTTGAGGGTCAACCTTAGCTCTGTGTTTCTGTCAGAGCCTTGCCTCACCTCACCTTGTTCATTTTCTCTCTCTCTCTCTTCCACGCCTTCCTGGACTGCCTCTGGATGAGGTCACTTTTTGCTGTCCTTGGTGTGCTGGATTTGGACTTCCCCAAGACCATATGTCTTCTCTATCCTGTACTGAACAGCCACATGGAACTTTCTAAGGGACGAGGACATAGGTGGTCTGGCATGGGAACTGGGTGTCTGAGGGAAGGTTGAGAGTCTGGAGTAGGAAAAAAACCCTGCATCTGGGTCTGCAATTCAGGCTGGGGTCAGAATCCAAAAAACCAGGACCAAGTTACCAAGGTCAAGGGTCAATCCACAGGGCAAAGTCTGAGTAATTAGCCAAGTCAGGAGTCAGGATCTAGAAAAAGTCAACAGCCGAAGTTACCAACTCTGGAAGGTAGTCTGCAGGGCAAAGTTCAAGCAACAAGTCAAGCTATGAGTCAGGAACTAGGAAACAGATCTTCAGGGAAAAATCTGAGGCTGGAATTCAAGGAAAAGCTGAAACCAAAGAGAAGGACTCAATAGACTTACTAAAACTGTTGAATGGCTTGGAAACTCAAGGCTCCAGCGAGATCTAAATGGACAGGCAGTGCTCCCAGCAGCCAATCAAGACACTTACTATTCTCAACTGGCCTGAGTTTGCAAGCTGGTGACTTACTGCAGATATGGCTCCTGAGGTACGTGGCCCAGGCTAGCCTCCTGATCAGGGTGCTTGACAGGGAACATGATCTGCATGCCCAATTTCCTGCTGGGCCAGGCCAAGATGGTGACTCTGAAAAATCTGCAGAAACTGCCTTGCTGGTGCTGGCTCCAACAGTGACCTCCAACTATTCTGTTTCTTGGTCTAGGCACATCTCTCATTTGAGTTTGGACATCTCACCTTGCAACAAAATGTGGACCAATCTGTGTCATGCTAGGCCATTGAGAGGGCACTCTGCAAGATAGAAGATAGTCCTAAATATCTAACTCCATGAGAGTTTGATGGGGGAGGGAGTTTCAAGAGTGTTAAAAATGTTTTTGTTTCTGACTCGTATTTCATGCTTGTCCCCAGGAGCCACAGACTTCTGCATGTTCACCTCTTGTTTTTAATATTCTTGTAATAAAGTCTTAACAAGTCAAAAACCTATCTCCCTCTACTCCTGGAGCTCTTAATCTTCTTTGTGGCTCTACCCTCATTAAACAGTCATCGGTTACAGCTGCATCTCCAGCCAGGCAGACACTTAATTACTACCTCCTGCAGCTGGATTTCAGCCCACTAACAACTGAGCAGCTCCTTACACTGTCCTCACAATGCACCTCAATAATGTGTCAGAAAGTATTCCTTCATTCCTGCAGTGACTGGTTTGTTCCCTGAACAGTCCTCCCTTAACTCATGTTTCCTTGAGCAATTATCAATAACAACTTATTTCTTACAAATTAGTTTCAGCGCTTGATTTGACAAGTACAGCAAACACTTGAGCAAAATAGAATTTAGGGTAACAGGAAAAGGATGAAATTGTTTTCTTTTTTAATATTTATTGATGTATAAGAATTTACTAGACATTTAAACTTTAATCTTTTTATAAGCAAGTTGAGGACTACAGTGTCTAGGGTGGAAATAATTGATTAACACAGCTCCTAGCAGAGGTGTGGGGGGGAAGTATTGTGACTTTTTTTTTGAGGAGGGAGGATTTATAATTTTTTTATGGCTGCTTTGCTGATGAACGCTAAATTGGCCATTCAGTCAGAACAGCAAGCATTTATTGTTAACTTCCTTCCTCCACTGGAAGTCTTTGTCTGTCTTCTGACCCTGTTTGAAAAGATTTTGCCAAACTGGCATTCCCACTGGGGCAAATTGAAAATTCTATTGTGGCAGACAATCATCCGTGTGTCATTTTCATTATGTTTTTCCTCCACTGATTATACGAGTCAGAAATGGTTCCATAGCTCTTTTATACAATATGCATTCAAACTCAAGGCAAGTTCTCATTTATGGACATCAAAGCATTCCCATTGTCTTCTTCCTCCCCAGATTTTTATTATAGCTCATCTGGAATAAATGCATACAGTCCTAGATCACTGTATTAAAAAGAAGGATATTACTACCTTGGAAATAATACTATACAGGGCTACAATGGTTATAGCTTATCTAAAGGAAGAATTACATTGGAAAGAGACAGGCAATCATATATATAATCAATTGTAAATACAAGGTTGCAGTGAACTCAGCATTTTGAAATTATGAAATGGATTAATTTATATATACATACTAGTCAAACTGATATAACTTACTATCTTTAACTAAGCTCAGCTGACTACAGAAATCTTCCAATGACATTATAACATCACCGTAAAAGGTTGGCGCAAAGAGCTTTTAAGAAAAGCAAAAAATTCATTGCAGATTACAATACTAGGGTAGTTAGTTTGGTGACCTAGGCCCATTGCCTTTATAAAAGTACTGACCAAGACACTTACAGGGCTTTAATGGTATCATTAGTGTTGAATTTAATTAAATCCTCTATTCTGTCCTTAAAGGTTTGGGGTTTTTGTCTGGCACTTCAACATTCAGGCTTCAAACCTGGGTCTACAGTTCCTTTTAAATAACTATTTTTTCCTCTAGATTGATAAATGCCATATTGTGTCCTGAAAAGCAGCTATTGAAACTTGGTACAGAGTTGTAAATTAATTCCTATGTTTTTATTGTTGTATATAATGCTTAATAATTCCTCTGAAAAGGAGAGAGGAAGGAGATAGATCAGAAGCTAGGGCAGGAATCAGATCACCAAATAAGGACTCCATGCTGGCTAGACTGAGGGTGGGGTCTGCAGTTTCCTTGCTGTGTATGCTTGGTCTTTCTACCTCTTTGCCTTATCTCATTTGTAATATATGGACAATGATATTTGCTTCCCTGTCCCCCTCCCTGCCCTGCTGCCTCCCCACCCCGCCCACCCTTTGTAAAGTGCTATAGGTACTATAGATGAAACCTGCTGTAGAAAGAGTACCTTTTCATTTCATAATAGTATTAACACTGCCTCAGTGTCTTTGGAACCCTAAAGATTTTTTTTTTTAAGGATAAACTGTTTCTGAGAGCCTGGTTCCATTATTTTATTCCAAACCATAGAGGTAGCATATGCCTATATTTTTTATTTGAACTAAGCTTTGGTAGAGGCTGCTACATGCTTTCATGTTCTCTTTTTTCTCTCTGTCAAAGGTTCTGTTCACATAGGTCTCAAGAATGGCATCAATCGTTTATTTTATGGGTTCTTTTTTCCCCCTTCAAACTTAATTTTGGATTTTACAATTCTACATGTGCTTCAATTATCCTGTTCCCCTTATCCTACATGCAGGGGATGGCTATGGATGATGTGGCTAATTAAAAATCTAAGCGCACAAAATGTCTCCTTGAAAACAAGTTCTGGCACTATAGTAAATGAGCATTCTGATTGCTCATTAAAGGCAATAGTTTCTCTGGAAGTATGGTAATACTAACAAGGCATTCAATACTTTACCTCCTGTTTTGTTATCCCTCTTCCCTTACCATTTTTTTCCTGGCAGAACTTTTTCTTTCCCTAGGGCCTCAGGTATCAGAGAAAGGTGGCCTTATTTTTCTCACGTTTCCCTACCCACCTAGTCTTCCTTTTAGGCTCCATTTTAGAGCACAGCTCACCCATGAGTAAGGTATACTGAACGCATAAACTGCATAGTATTTTTTGGCACTCTTTTGTTTGGACCGTAGAGAGTATTGACTCAGCATTCTGAATGACAGGTTGCAGATGATACAATTACAGATGACAGATGAGTCACCTATGCGGTATCCTTGATGACTACAACCATAGAAGCAAGCCTGAGGTCCTTCTGCACCTACTACACCATAAATTTAGGTAGTCCTGCCACAAAAGGGCAACAGTAAAATGCACCTTCCAACTTTTTCTTTACATAATGGTGTAACAACCAGCTACACTTCCTGTACTTGCTTAGAAGGCACATATTCAAATCATAGTCATCTAAGAAAACTAACATGTTTCAGAGAAACAGCTTATAATTTTATAAGAAATAAAACTTTCCAACTTCCAAGTTCAGCTGCTGTATTATCGTGAAATAAGTGCCTTCATAGTTAGATTACAATTTTGACTTAATGGCAACTTTGCTTGGAGAGCTAATGAGGAAAAGCTTCTAGCCATACATAGTCTCAATATGTTCCTAGCTTTAGAAGCATACAGTAGAAGTATGTGTCACTTGCTTTTGGAGTAATGACATTTTTCATTTCAAGGATGGCCTTTTTTTCAAATATACTTTCACAAACTAACTGTTCCCTGACATAACTGTATGTTATGATTATACATATATACATACATATACATATATATATATATATAAACACACACACAAATACATATACATACATTTTTGCAGGACTTAATTTATACATGAATTCCTGCACCCAGCAAACTGAAGCTTCTTACACTACTATCGTGTCCCTAATTTTGATTTTGGTTCTTTGTTTTGGCCATGGCACATTGAGAGTAATGCCTGTTAAAACTGGCTATTTAGGCTATAATCCAACAAAACACTTAAAGTTTAACCTGGATTTTAGCAGGACTACTCATCTTGTTAAAGTTTAGTATGAATTTAATTTTGAGGGTTAGTGCCATGCTTAAAAAATGTCAGGTCAAACTTATTCCTAATATAAAGTCATTGTCTTTAAAGGCGTTTCATAACAGGTTAATTTGGTATATTATTTTAAAAGTAATATAAATTTCCATAAAAGCCTCTCTAATTATTGTCATAAACTTTATAAATGCAAGTCATGCTTCCAACACTAATATTTTTGGCATTCCATAGTCATTCCTTCTACAGACATACAAGGAAAGCAACAAATTACCTACATCAAAAGGTATAATTGTACATATACGAGCAGCAATCCTTGAATGTGAATACGTGACTTTCAATTTGTCTTTTCATCTCCCACCAGAATATTTTATTTTTGTCTGCCATCATTACAGAAACAAAACAAAAAACCTGTACTGCCTATGACTAGTCTTACCTAAACAAAATGTTAGCATGCACAGATGAAGTGATAGACCTATTTTTCTGTCTTGCCTCTTTGAATGGGTTATAATGAACTGGCTTAACATCAAACTCTCAATAATTAAAGTCTGGTTGATTGGCAAACTAGCTCCTGTGCTTCACACATTTAACTTTATGTTTCTCATCCTCCAAAATCACTGGGGACCTGGCAGAAGCAAATGGCTGGGTCAGGGCTAATTTTAGTAATTTTTCAACATACGACCAAGTGAAGCTTAGGAAGTGTTTAGAGAACAGTGAAGTGATTACAACTATATTAACATTAAAATAATACTAAAACAGGGAGATTTCCAGTTATTACATTTTTCTTTTTTCCTTTTACTTAGAGAAAGGTAAATCAAAAGAAAGATAGGCAGAAGAAAAAAGCAAGAAAGCATGGGTATATTAGTTGCTGAACATCCGACTGATCAAAAATTAGTTGGAATATGATTAGAACATGGCTGAACTTAGTTTCAGACTCTTTTTGTTAGAATTTTTGCCCATCTGGAGGGACATATGTTACAGAAGTATTTGTCTAGCCATTCAACCTTCACTTGAACTAAAGGTGAAAATAAGCTTGCCAAGAAGAAAGGTATTGAAATTCTTAGATGTGCAGCAACCAGTAGTTCAGCTGCCAATGTGTTAGCTAACATTTTCTTATTCTCTTAATTGATTTGTATTTGTCTTCTATTACATAGTTAATTTGCTCTATCAGTGATTATTAAAAAACCCCCAAAAACAAAACAACTCTCCCTTGTGTGTTTTTTCACTTATGTTGCATCCATTTTGTATTATAATATTTGTTGGTTATTTTTATATTCTATGTAGAGTTAGAAGGAAATATCTCTACCTCCAACACTACAGAGGGAGAGGTGGTTCTTGGTGATCAGCAGCAATAAAGTAAACTGTCCTGTTAGTCAACACTATACATCGAGTATAATCTTTTGATTTGTCACCAAATAGTATCAGAGCTCAGCATGTTTTTAAAGTGAAAGCACACTTGATACAGTAACATGGGTTTAAAATACTACTGTTAAAAAATATTCATTCTCCCATTTGCCATTAAAAGATTTAAAAAGTAGGCTAATATTTACTTTTACACCCACCAAACTTATAAAAATTATATAATTTCTAGAAGGGTAGAAGACTGAGTACATAGAATCTGTTTTCCAATAGCAAATAGAGACGGGTTAGCAGTTTCTGATTGTACAAACTGAGAGACAGGTGACGCATACTGTTGTTAAGTCTGCTTTATTCCAGCTAAATTACACATGGAGACAGAAAACTCTTTGATGATTCTAATCATGTGAAATAATGGCCATGCATTTTAAGAGTGCTGATTTTCTACAGTATAGTAGCTCTAGGAGATCAAGTGTTTAGAAGCAAGTTCTCTGCTGATATAACCCAATGATATGAGGGGACAAGATAACTAATAAAAATCAGTAATATAAGTATATGCATGTTCCATCAGCAGTTCTATAGGAATATATTTATTAGAGTTATGCACCACTGTTTGACAGGGTCAAAAGAGCTTTTTTATTTAAAAATAGTTTAATTCTCATGACAGTTTTTAAAAGTTAAAAGTTCTTATAAAATCAGGGGAAAAGGCCCCAGAGAGGCTTAGGGAGCAGCACAAGATGCATGGGTGAAAACCCATCATGACCCCGCATTACAAAGCCCCCCAGTGACCCCAACTGCCACAGAGCCCCTTTGCTGACCCCCAGCAGCAGCCGGATATAAGTGGGGCTGTGGTGGGAGGGGACTAGCCCAGCTAAGCTGTGGGGAGGTGGCTGATTGGGAAACGGGGAGTGTCTTGCCCTGCCCTGGCCCCTACTTGGCCCAGCCCCCGCAGAGGGACAGTAGAGGAGGGGGAGGGGGTACTCACTGACCCCTCTCCAAGCAGGCAGGGTCCCCCAAATCAGCAGCATACCACAACTTCAGGGTCCCCTTGGGGCCTTTGGCCCCCGCCTCTGGCTCCTCAGAGGACTCTACCCAGATGGAGCTCGTGGTTCTGGGCTCCATGCAGACAGAGCCCCTGGCTCTCAGCTGCGGGGGCTGCCTGTCACTTTTTCAGGCTCTGGGGTACAGGAGCATGGCCACCTCCCCTTGTGAGGTTTGCTTCCTTTTGGGGTCTCTGGCGCACCAGCTGGAGGAGATCCAGGCCACAGTCCAGAGACTGTATGCCATCAGAGACTGAGAGCAGGAGATTGACTTCTACTGCCAGGCCCTTCTCCCTTGGGAGGCAGAGGGTCAACCACAGTCACCTTCAAGGACAAGGGAGGACACTGGGACCTCCCATCCTGTCCAGCCAAGGGGATGGACCAAGGTGGTGAGGTGTCCCAAGGTCCACTGCACTAAGGTCCCACCCCCCAGTGGAGGTTTGCAGCAGGTACAAACCTCTTGCAGCCCCAACAGAGCCTGCTAAGTTGCCAGCTCCTGCAGGCAACACAGGCTTAACTGCAGCTACCACCCCCACTCTCCCTAAGACAAAACACAAAGTGTTTGTCATGGGAGACTCCATTCTGAGGGGGACTGAGGGGGGCAATCTGCTGCCCCAACCCCTTGGCCCAGGAAGTCTGCTGGACTGGGAGCCTGTATCCAAGACATTGTGGAGAAGATCCCTAAACTCCTCCAGCCCACTGACTCTAAACTGCCCTCTAGCCCTGTGCTCTGTATTTATGGGGCACCGATGACATGGCTTGGAACCCTCCCAGCTGAGTCATGAAGTGCTACAGGGATTTGGGAGCAGGGCTTAAGGGGTTGGGGGTGCAGGTGGTGTTTTTCTCGATCCTTACATTTTCAGGCTACAGGCTGAGGAGGGAGAGGAGGATCCAGGTAGTGAACCAAAGACTGCAGGCGCTGGTGTCATTGGGAAGGCTTCGGCTTCCATGACCACAGCTCGCTCTTTGGTGAGAGAGGCAGTGAGCTGCTGGGAAGGGATGGCCTCCACCTCTCTCCACTGGGGAGGAGACTCTTTTCAGCTAGACTGGCTGACCTGCTCCACTGGGCTTTAAATTAAGCCTGCCAGGGGGTGGGGGGACTACCTCCACTGCTGGCCCACTGAGCAACCCTTGCAAAGCCAGCAGGCCAAGGCGCTCAAGGGATCCCACCCCTGCCCAGCCCTGAAACAACTGGTAGGCAAGGCAAGGGCCTCCAAGGGGACACTTGCATGACTGCACACACATGCCAGGAGCTTGGGGAATAAACAAGAGGAACTTGTCCTTCTGCTCAACACAAACAATTACAATGTCATAGGGATAACGTAGATCTGGTGGCACTCCAACCATGACTGGACTACAGGTATAGACAGCTATATCCTGTACAGGAGGGATAGAGTACACAAAAGGGCGGTCTTGTAGCTGTCTATGTCAAGAAAAGCTACATGCCCCTACAAGCTGACGTCAGCACCCAGGGTGGACAACTGGAGATCCTCTGTGTTAAAATCCGTGGGGAACATGGCACAGGGGATACAATGGTGGGAGTCTACTACAGACCTCCCTCCCAGAATCAAGAGACTGACCAGGAGTTCACCAGGGAATTGGCTGAAGTCACACACTCCTGGTCCATGGTTGTCATGGGAGACTTCAACTACCCAGACATCTCATGGGAAGAGTGCTCAGCCATATCTAAATGGTCACAAAGCTTTGCAGAATATATATATATGCCTAGCATAATACATCAATACTATTATTTTTAACAACCAAACTTTTAATCTCATCAAAAAGATAGCAACCGAGTTTGATAAGCATTATTTTCCATAAATCCATGTTGATTATAATTAATTCTATTCTCAATATTTAATTCTTTATTAATCACATTATTAATCAAGTCAGCTTTTCCATTAGTTTGTCTGGAGTTAATTGCAAACCACAAGTTTATAATGATCTGTGTTGTCCCATTTACGCTTCCTAAATATTGGCATGAGATTAGTTTTCTTCTAGTCTTCTGGAAATTCCCAGTGTTCAAGAATAATTGACTATCAATATTAACACTCCAGATAACACATCATCCAACTCTTTTAAAACTCTTAATTATTCAGATGCACTATTGAAAAATGTCTTGCTTTAGGACATAGCCTTAGTTATTGTTGGAATGAAAAGTACTTTGGTATCATCCTGTGACAGGACTATATCCTTGATTTTTTTTTCCAGATATTGAATTAGCCTACCCAGATAACTACATGTAATAAATGTTAAGCGGATAAAGTTGCATCAAGCATCCAGTCAACTATTTGGAATGCAAACAAATCTTCATAGATTTTGTTTTATAGTATTCAATCAATTTATGAAGTTCGCAAAACCTGACTATTTTTCTAAAACAATAACTCCTCCATGCAGCATCACTCTCTACTGTAAAGTTAAGCTGTTTGTCTGCATTCATCTATTCAATATGAAGTCCAAAAATGTAAGTAAAGTATGTGCATACATGGGAGTGTTTCTATAAACACACCTATATGCATTGCTAGATTTGCTTGGCTACAATGGTAAACAGTTTAGTTGAATTATATTCAGGTAAATTACCTTTTTAATCCAGAATGTTATTTTGTCTGGGTATAAAAAGTCCATTGGCGGCACACATTTTGCTGAAGAGCAAAATCTGACTCCATACTGATGGCTCTTAAGTTGATTGTCCACTTCTGAAGCCTTAGTTCAGCTAAAACTAGAAAGGCTCTATTTACCCCCAGAATCAGAGCAAGAGGGTTGTTATGACTGATTACTGTAAGCTTTTTGTCAATAAAGTGCTTGTGACATTTCTGTATTCTTCAAATAACAGCTTTGTTCATAATTTTGCTCTATTTGTGTTGACGGGTCAGTTGATGAGTTTCAAAAAGGAATTTTCCCATCAGCTTAACTAGTAGGGTTTGCATCCTAGGCAAACCCTGCTGGACAGTGGGTGGTAGGGGAAGGTACTACTGAGGATCTGGGGGGAAGGGGGTTCAAATCACGGGACAGGGGAGAGATGGGAGTCTTACCTGCTCCAGGGACTCAAAAATCCCTCTGGCTGCTTCTGCTCTGGTATGGTCCATTTGCTCTGGTGCTGCTGCTACAGCAGCAGTATGGTGTCAAAATACCTAGCTGCTACTGCTAGGAGGGGAGGATGGGACTGCCATTCTGGTGGTCCCAATAAGTTAGTGCTTGGGTTGGTGTAACAGGGAGCCACCAGCAGGGAAATCCCCAGACTGGGGAAACTGCATATTATGGGCTAGCTGCACAGGAGTAGGCAGCCAGGGACCCATAGGTCACACGTTCCTATTGCAGGGCTAGCTTGGAAAGCCCAGACCTGTCATGTCTTTGACAGGCCTGAGGCTTGCTGGTTGCAGTGGAATTGTGAGGCTCCAGGTGAGCTCAGCTTAGCTGCCTGAGATGCCAGCTTTCAGGTTGAAAAACCCTTTGTCAGGCTGAGGAAGCACCTGCAGTTGGTGTATGTGCTGTTCCTGTATGGAAGGAATAGTAAAGAAGCCAGAGGCTGGCATGCAATGCAGCCAAGAAAGCCAGTCAGTGAAAATGGAAATGGAGCATCAGGGGGTGAGGGACAGCCTGGGGTGGGGGGAAGGTAGAATGTAGCAATGCTACAGGCTTCATGGCCTCAGGAGATGCTACCATGCCTTCAGTTTTCACCCTGCTGTGCCTTAATGCATGACACGAGTTTTGCTTATAATATTTGAGGTGCAGTTTCCCAGAATCCCTTGCACCTATCTCCTTGAACCTTTGTAGGCTTCATGACCTCAGAAGGGGTACCATCCCTGCTGTTTTCATCCAAATCTGCCAAAAAATGACAAAGGTATAGGAAGTTTTGTCAGTGGTGATGCATAGGGGTTGTACAGGTGCCGGTGAGCCACTGAGAGTGCTGGTGCACCCCCTGACTGGATGCACTCACCACTTAGGCAATGGGCAGGTGGGAGCACTGGTCCCTCCCCTACAAATGCCGGCTGATCACTCCAGCCACTCCCAGAAGGGGCCACAGTGATCGGTCACAGCGATTGGCCATTGTGGGATCAGGCACAGGGGTGCCCTGGGCACCAAGAGTGGCTGTGGGAGACCCCCCCAGGCAGTAAGACTGACCACAGAGGGTGCCCCCCCAGTCAGCAGGACTGGTCATGGGGGGACATATGCCCCCCGACTAAGGTGGCACCACAGTTTCATGCTTCCCCATTATAGCCCGTGGGCGAAACGTTGAAACAGCATCAAAACAGCTTTGATGAAATGAAATGGAACAGTGCTTTGAAATGAAATGAAACATGAAATGAAACACTGTCCTGTCGAAATGGAAGTCAAAATGAAATGTTGCTTTTTTACACAGCCCTAACACAGTGTATTGAAATCAATGGGGTTATTCAAGTGTATATAGGTACTCACATGCCTGAGTGCCTTAAAGATCTAGGCATATACATCTATAGGCTTCATTCTTTCCTTATACTATTTATACCAGTTATGTCCTAGTTATAGTATAAACCCATTTGCTTCGAGAGTTTCTCTTGACTTTTATGTGAGATTAAGTGGCACGATTTTCAGCTGTTTATAACCAATACAGCTGCATTGGCTTCAGTGCCAGTTAACAATTGAGGATGTGGTCCTGTATATTTCTTCCCATATATCAAATGAATATTCAGCAAATTCTTTTATATTGTGTCACTTACTTCAGATAATCCAGCCGAACTGTCCAAAACCAGTCCTTCTGTACAATCTTATACTTTGTTCCATATAGTGTCATTTCACTTGTTAAATTTACTGCAGTTCTTTCCTTGTCAAGATGTACAATAGAAACATACCGTATTATATATCAAGTTCTGCGAAGGCACCCACCTGATCTCAGAGTGATGCCTTCACTCATTACCTCTGATTTAACTGAAGACAGTCCAGCCTTGATAAAACTCCAAGACCTCATCTTCCCCTCCCCAAACAAGATTGAGTATCCTGTTCCATTTTTCTACTGTTACTGGTTGACATCATACTTTACAGTTCTAATAAAAACAGATTTGTTTCCATTTTATAAGGTCGGACATTTCTTGTCATAGGGGACAATGCTTAAATAATTTGAAATAAAATGGAAATTAAATATGAGTACTACCCCCACAACAAACAATTGCAGTGTTTCAGAGTGGATTCTATACCTATTGTTACTGATAATGTATCATCGACTTCAATGGCATTTGGAATTGGCTGTGAGGGCTCAATTACACCTTGGTAGAAGAAAAGCCATATTGGAGTTGAGCCAATGACTACAACATGAACAGTAGCATTCTGTAGGCATTATGGACCCAATTCAGGTCAGCAGCTAAGTATGTAGCATGTATTTAATCACAGTGATATCAATGTTCAGCACGTGCTTAACATTAAGAATGTACCCATGTGCTTTCATATGCAGGGGTGCTTCATGGACTTGGGGTCCTATACTTGGAGACAATGTCACTGTTTTTTGTTTTTTTCCTTGGAAATAGGTACATGCAAAACAAGCGTAACCACCAGTATGGCCCACCCAGATGACTCTTTGGGCGAACATAATAGATGCTTCTATGTTCTATAGTCTTCAGAGATTTATCTACATTCTAGTAAAAAATATGACTGCAACTAGATTGACTAAGCTAGCATTAAACAAGCAGGCTGGGGTACTGCATCTTTGTTCATGAACCTGTGTAAATAGTGAGGTGGGTATCCTAGGCTGAGCTCTGTGCTATTGTTGCTACACTGTTATAAGCATTTTAGCAGTGGAAACATATCTTAAGTTGTAGTCCTGGGGCAGAGAAAGGCTCTCAATATTACTTTACACCTTAATGTATTTTTGTCATGCTGGATCATGGTTGGCTATGTCTGGAGGATCACCCAGATCAGAAGAAACAACCAAGATCCAAGTGTGTGAAGAGTCGGAGTATAGACTCTGTTTTCTTGTGCAGGGACTGGGACTTCACTGCTGTGATGCCAGACCTCAGGTTGGGGACGACCGGGTTAGAGAGCTTCTGGAGGGGCTGGACATCTTCAAGTCAGTGGGTCTAGATGCTCTCCACCCCAGGGTGTTGAGGGAGCTAGCTGGGCTTATTGCAGGGCCCTTGGCATGGCTTTACGAGCGCTCGTGGTGCTTGGGCCAGATGCCGGATGACTGGAAGATAGTGAACGTGGTCCCCATCTTCAAAAAAGGGAAGAGAGAGGACCTGGGCAACTATAGGCCCATCAGTCTTACCTCAATCCTAGGGAAACTCTTTGAGAAGATCCTCAAGAAGTACATCTGTGATGGGCTGGCTTCAGGGATGATGCTCAGGGCAACCAGCATGGTTTCATTAGGGGCAGGTCATGTCAGACCAACCTGATTGCCTTTTATGATCAGGTCACAAAGG
>NW_017728886.1:94235108-94259637 GCF_001723895.1 Crocodylus porosus
GGAGTCCCCCAGGGCTCGGTCCTCGGGTCTGTGCTGTTCAATTTCTTCATCAGCAATTTGGACGACGGGGTGAAAAGCAACCTGTTTAAATTCGCTAATGATACCAAAATTTGGGGTGAGGTGAGCACGCTAGTAGGGAGGGAAAGACTGCAGCAAGACCTGGATAGGTTACAGGGGTGGGCTAACAAAAACAGGATGTGTTTCAATACTGACAAGTGCAGGGTGCTGCACTTAGGCAGTAGAAACCAGCAGCACACTTACAGAATGGTTAACTCCCTTCTTCAGAGCACAGAGGCAGAAAGGGATCTTGGAGTCATTATTGACTCCAAGATGAACATGGGCCTGCAATGTGAGGTCACGGTTGGCAGGGCTAACCGGACCTTGTTGTGCATCCACAGGTGCATCTCAAGTAGAGCCAGGGAGGTGATCCTCCCCCTCTATGTGATGCTGGTCAGGCCACAGCTGGAGTACTGCGTCCAGTTCTGTGCGCCTCATCTCAGGAGGGTTGTGGACAACATTGAAAGGGTCCAGAGGAGGGCCACCCGCATGATCCTGGGACAACAGACCCTACAATGAAAGACTGCGGTACCCAAACCTGTTCAGCCTTCACAAGAGAAGGCTGAGGGGGGACCTGCTGACTGTCTATAACCTCACTAGGGGGGACCAGAAGAGTTTGGGGGAAACACTGTTTCCCCTAGCGCCCCCTGGCATGACAAGGAATAATGGACACAAATTATTGGGAAGTAGGTTTAGATTAGACATCCGCAAGAACTACTTCACAGTTAGGGTGGCTAGGAGCTGGAACTTACTGCCAAGGGAAGTGGTGCTGGCTCCTACCCTGGGGATCTTTAAGAAGAGGCTTGATGCCTACCTGGCTGGACTCATTTGAGTCCAGTTTTTCTCCTGCCCAGGCTGGGGGTCAGACTTGAAGACCTACAAGGTCCCTTCCAACCCTACTTCTATGATTCTATGATAGCGGAGCCAGTAAGTCAGAAGTTCTATCTGGGGAACTAAGTTAAGATTCCAGACAGTTGGGTACACCATAAAATCAGATATATCCAGGAGGACAGCCAGATCAGATATCTAGATCATCAAACCAGAGCTGGGTTATGGAGTCAAAGGTTCACACTGAACTCAGGGTTTGTGGGCAAGCCAGGTCAGGTAGTCAAAGAATCCATCAGAGAGCCAGTAGGGGCACAAACCACAGGGAAGCCAGCATTGGTACAAGATTAAAACTTGTTATGCTGACACTTCCTCTTCCAGGTCAGAGCATTTTATAGGAAGAGATAAAGGGTCATCCGACCCTGGCTGTCCACTCTGGTTGCAGGGAGTGGGTGGGTGGCTGGGCCTAGATATCAGGTTCTGACTAAGTATGTTTATTATTGACAATCCCTCACAGTCAAGGATGATTGTCTTCCATGATTGCTTTATCTGTGGGTCTGAAGATCACTGACGAAGTCAATCCAGGATCAACAGACTCTGTTGCAAATCCTGTTCTGTTGCAGACCTATGTCCACCCTACCACTCACCTGAGGATGTGGCAGATAGGTGTGACCAGTTTTGTCAGATAGACTGAGGCCTCAGGTTTAAGGCTATGGTTAGACAGAACTCCTATAATGCAAAGGCCATCACTTGGCTTTAAGGATAACCAAATATCTCCAGTCAGAAGTAAATCAATGTCTTCAATTTTTAAATTCAGGGGAAGTCACTTCAACAGATGACAACCCATTTCTACTATTTTTTTCTCCTCCCCAAGGTAAAGATTTGTATTGAAATACATTTGAGCATTCTGTCTGAAAATTATATAGGAAAATATGCTGAGTATTCTTATAAAGGAAAGATGCATTTTCCTATAGCATTTCTAGGAGAGAGTAAGAGGGGAGGAAAAACCTTTCAGTTGTTGAAGTGTTGTCAAGGTTCTTGCTCAGATGTTCTATTTATACCCATATTTTTGTCTCACCAAATGCAAGTCAGGAAGATCTATGGAATAGGATTAGCACCCACTCATGATTAACTGCTGCACAAATTCTTTCCCATTTGATCTCTAGGGGCCAAATTTAACACTGGTACATTTCCACAGATTGCAAGGGACTTATACTAAAGAAGAATTCAGCCCCTTTGGTTTAATTTGTTCTTTCTTCCCATCTATACACTATACCCCAGCAGTATGGAATAACTGGAATTATGAGTAGTAAATGTTGCAGTTGTGCAATAGTTAGAAATCAAGTTTGAGGTAAGTATACCTCCTCTTTGATTTAACACATATTCCTTGGACAATAAGTTAATGTTTTGTCGCATACTGCATGCTGTTCTGTAATACACTGCTGAGAATGAAACTGAAATAAAATTGATATTCCTTTTTTCCTGCATTTTTTAAGAATAGTTTTCCTGAGGATGTTTTGGCACCTGAGCATTTGATTTAAAAATAAATGGAAGTTTGTACTGTAAAGTAAAGATAATTTACATACTGCTTTCCATTCTGAATGGCTCATTTGAAAATGTACAAAATTGCGTGTTCTAGTAGTAGAATATTCTTGTATCCAGCACTGCCATTACATTCAAGGCAGGGAAAAATCTGTCTAGATTTTTATAGGACTCTCATCCCTGAGTGGCTGGAGCATTTTATTTCTTACCAGTGTACCACATCCTAATATTCTTAATCAGATTTACCCAGTCTTCATCTGAGGAACTTCCCATTAAACTTTCAAGGCTTCCAAAGGCTTATATAAACTGATGGGATTCTCCACATTCTTTGAAAAAGAAAAAGTGAATTAAATCCTGAAGTTCTTAGTTCTGACATACTGTGTGTCTACATGAGATGTTTACTGCAAAATTCCTTAATTAGCTCTGCAGTAAAGTCTCAGCATCTACACATGTGGCCCTATTTAGGCCACAGTAAGTTAATTCCACCATAGGTTAGTACTTATAAATACAAGTGCTATCCTGTGGTGGCATTCTGTATTGCATAGCAACACATGTGTAGACACTGACAGGGCTGCCTGGGGAATTAAGGTGCTTCACTGTGGGGGCTGCCTGCTGGCTAATGCCACACTGAAGCACTCTCACGCCCTAGCTAGCCCCTCTGCAGTACATTTAACTGGTTTGGAGAAGCTCCAAGTTGGCAAGCTGACCCCCTGTGCTCCCTGCCAGCGGGAGCTGCTCCAACCAGGTTCAACATGCTGCATTCCAAGGTGCACATGTAAATATGATGCCTGGGAGCAATCAACTCCCATGGAAGTCCACCAAGGATATCAGTTATCCTCATTAGTACCTTAAGTTCCAGATATGAGTTACCTGAGGTCAGATCAGATTATCATAATAGATCCTTCTGCCCTTAAACTCTTACGGATGTATTACCACATGGAGCACATGCATGGCAGCACTGGATGCCTGAGGAAATAAAAAATCATCATACACCTTATAGTAGATCCAAAGTGTACCAAACAGGGTTGAAACCTCATTCTGCTGGATGTGATACAAACAAATGAAAAAGCATTTCCTCCTGGAAAATATTTAGATACAGAAGACACGTAGATAAATGATCATGGAAATCATTATCAGCAGCTAGTCAATATCCAGACAAATCAAAACTAAGTAATTGGTCACAAAGCAATCTTGGGTAGTTTCAAACCCTGAATGGTCTTAAATTCCACTTCTTAATTCACGTCTATTCAGGCAAAAAGAGTGTTCTTCAATCAATCCTGGCATTTGTTAATGAAATCTCTCATTTTATACATAATGGGTGATTTTAAAACATAAATTTAAGACTTGTTTTAATTTGTAGCAATGTAATAAGTCCTAGAAGAAAAGCAGTCTTACTCTTTTCAAGGCATAAAAATGTCCAAATAATGACTTATTCTGTCAGAGCAACATAATCTTCTCACAGAGGGATTTTTTTCCCCCTGTCTACTCATTCTTTTCACCTTTACATCATTGTCTGTTAACTAGGCCTGGCAGGGTCCCAGGTTCCTCCAAAGTACATGTGCTCCTGAAGTTATTTCACCCTTGCATGTTTGGTTTGAAATCTCTGCATAACTGAGAAATTTTACTTGGAATCTGTCTAGATGCCCTAACACAATTGCCTCAGGATTCCCAGAAGAGTAACGTACTACATTATACTTGTCTACTGGTACTTCTGTTTGAATTTCTATTGGAAGAGGTGAGAAGTGAATTCCTGATGAGTCAGGAGAGCAAAGACTACCACACAACAGTGAGAAATCAGCAAACTGAGTCTTAATAAATAGGGAAGAAAGAGATGCTTAAATTTCTCCTCAAGGTTTGGATTTATTTTTAAAGCATGAGATTCCTGGTCTATTAGTTAATGGATAGAGCTTAAGATTTGGAGGGAGTTGTACATTTAGAGATTTAATGTGAAACTACAGTTCAGCCAAACACATCATATACTGCAAGTAAAGTACTTTAAAACACTTGGGTGCCTATACATGTGAATCAAGGCTGTTCCAATGTGCTGTAATTACAGTGGGTCTAAGCAGACTTGCCCGATTAATTGAATCTGCTGGAGCATGGTAATTACTGTGCCCCAGCAGACTCCTGCATGATGTATCAGCGTCCCTGCCCATAGCAGTGGGCACGTTTTAACTAAAGTTCGTTCAACAAGAATTAGTTAAAGTGCCCCTGCCATCATTTTTTGGCACAGGAACACTGATACACTTGATGCTCCAGGGACTTTAATTAGAGTGGCTCTCAGAACTGCTCTAATTAAAGCTCCCCTCCCACCTCACCTCATGGAATTTTTTTGTATGCAGTGTGAATTTTTTTGTATCCTTCCTGAATACAAGAAGGTAACTAGTATATTTTATGACATGAACAAGACAAACAAAAAATATCAACAGATGCATGGATACCTCCATATATTATCAGACTCAGAAACACTCACCAATCTTTAGCTTTTGCACAAGTGCAAATTTAATTTCCTTAGTCTATTATATGTCAGTTAGTAGATTATGTGATGGATTTGGTGCTGTGCTATTTGCATATTCCTTTGTATCTGCAGAAATTATTGTTTTGAATTCATGCAAGTTGAACAGTGCATGGTAGAATGACCTTGGGAGAAAGGAAGTGGCCAAATGTTCTCTGAATAAATTATGATAGCAGGCATTTAAAACAATTAAAGGAAAGATGTAAGCTCTTTTTTGGATGTCCACTAGTGTTAGCAAGGCAATGGAATATTATATAGACATTTTCTCTAATATGTGTATTTCAAAATGCATCACAAGGAAGGGATAAAAATCTTTCATCTCAATTCTGCTGAACTTTAACTCCTCAGTACAATATCTTATGAAAAGTTAAAACTGAATTGTGGCTCTATAGAAAATACCAACTAATTTTTGTTTTGTGGAGGTGAATGTTTAAAAAATGATAAGACAATGTTAGTACACGTGAAGTTAAAGGACAATCAGGACAAATAGGTATCTCTTATCTCTAGGCCTAGCTTGTTAGTTTTGTTGGCTTATCTATGATCATTCACTAATATACATCTAATGAAATAAGTTTGGGCACATGGGAACTTATTCTTTACATATCTGATTTACTTTATAAGATACAAATCTACCCTGCCATCTACTAATGGCCACAGTTCTTCTTTCAAGCTAATTAATGCCATGCTACATCAGTGTGAATTTATTTCCTCAAAGGCAGGATTTTCATATATTTGTCAACAGAAAAATTATAGACCAAAATCCACTCTTTTCAATATCTTTGTAAATATTTCAATTTAAGATGAGAGATGAGGGGTTTTTTTCCTCAATTTTCCATGAAAGTAAATAAGAACAAAAAATCTGTGTCTGAAACCTACTCTTCTTAAAAGTGAAGGGTGTTATCTTTTATTGGACAAACTGTATAGCAGGGAAAGATGCTACCAAACTTTTTGGCACAATGTGTCCTTCCTTAGATCTGAGCTTGTTGACCATCTATTCCAAATATACAGTTGCTCCAATAAAAGCTATGAGCAAAAAAAGGTCTTCTTTCTCATATAACCTAAACCACAACAGCTAGAGGAACATTCCAACCTTACTACTATGAGAACTCTTGTCTGTTAGAGATGTCCAAAGGCTTTGAGGAGGGGATCCACTTGGATGGCATTTGAGTGGGATTTCATACTCCAGCCCAGAATATTTTTGTGATAGGTTTCTGAGGTTCTGAGGGAGGCAATAACTGAAATTGAACTAATTAATTAAGTGCATCTACCGGAGACTAGTATTTCTCTCTATATAGTCATCTCAATCCCACTGAATAGAGCAAGTCAATATGTTCATCAATATAGACAGCCTCTACTTCTTATTAAATAAACAATCAATCTCCCAACAAATATGCAGAACATAAACCTGCATACCATTCTGCAATGAAACAGAAGCTCTAACATGGTACTGGAAAACAAGATCTGTACCAGAAGCATGGGCTGGAAGTCTGTTGATGATTTTTTCCCCCTGCAGAAAACCAAGATTTGTTTGACATAAAATCTATTTGTGGGAAAAATCAGTTTTCTAAATCTCCTGCTTCCAAAATATTTTGGAAAAAAATGTTGAAACACCACAGATTAAACAAATTTTATTTATAGATTAAGCTAATCTATGGGGAGACTGTAACAGGGTGGCCTGTCCCCTCAAGAGGGGGACTACTAAATTGCAATAGTGACTACTAAATTGTTGAAGTTATTTTCATGTGTGTTTCTTCCACAAGAGAGACACTCGTGGACAAAGGTACTGTATTTATATCCCAGTTGTTACATGAAGTATGGCCCTCCTGAGAGGAGACTTAGTCCAAACCTTGAAGGTTGAACCTCCCAGAACTGCATGTATTAGTATTAAGTGGACTATAAAGAGAACGTTAAGGAAGTCTGTAGATGCAGAGCACCAGAAGTGAGATGGACTTTTATCTTATTTACTCTTTTCAGTTTGGGATGTTCTCCAATCCTAAACAGGCTTTCCCCCTTTTGAACTCTTGTACAGGAGATGACTCTGGGACTTATTAGATCTCTTTCAGGAGACCTGGAAAGCACAGGGTTTAAGGGTACAAAGTGTCCTACAGTACTTTCTCCGACTCTGGGATCAGCCACATCTGGTAGGAACATTTATCTGGAAAATATCCATGCCATGGGCAGGCTCAGGAGCAACATTACAACCAAAGTTCCTGACACTAAGTATATCAACCAGGAGACCAGCTTCTCTTGTTAACCCCTTTGGCAGAAAATATACTATTTACAAAATGGCAGGGGCCCTATGAGGTCATGAGATGAGTTAGGGAGGTGGATTATGAGAATCATGAGGCAGGAAGGTGACAGAGAACTTATATCATGTCAAACTTCAGAAATGATGAAGGACTCAAGAAACCCTCAGCATAACAGTCTGTCTGACAGCTGAAAAGGGGAATGCACAGAATCTAGCTCAACCCCCAAGTCGAGGCAGGGTAGATTTGTACTTTATGGACTACACAAAGGAAATTCCGTCTGTCAGAACCATCTTTCATGGGCTGGAGCTCACTTCTGCTGAAGTGGGCTTCAGAACCACCCTAACCAATCACTCTATTATTTTGAAGCCAAGGTGCTTGGTTTGGAAAAGGTTCTTCAGATTCCCAAGTGGCTGTGGGAAATTATTAGAAAGGAGGAACAGAGTATGATAGTTTTAGCAGTTATTGAGGAATGCTCCAGTGAATGGAGTAGCCCCATCATGTTAGTTCCCAAACCATACAGGACCATCTAGTTTTACCTTGTTTTTCAGAAATGAAATGTGGTATCTAAGTATATTCCCTTGGCACCAGAATCATGGGAGATGACAGCATTCATGGCGGGCTGATTCCATTTTGAACCCTCTCCTTAAGTCTCCAAGAAGCCCCAGCCACCTTCCTGCAGCTAAGGGATAAGATGCTGTGGTCACCTTGCATATATGCTCCTGCTGCACATTTCAATGATATAGTTATATTCATGAGGACCTGGGGGAACATTTTTGATGGGTCAGGACAGCGCTACAGTTGCTTCAGACTACAGGCCCTATGCAGCTTCATCAGTGCTGAAACTCAGTATTTGGTATATGCTTTACTAATGGGAAAAGCAGGCCCCTTATTGATAAAGTGTGGGGCTTTGTATAGGACCCAGTGCCCAGGACAAAGAAACAACTGAAGTCTTTCCTTGGGTTGGCCAGTTATTATTGGCATTTTATTACACATTTTCCCTCTCCAACCATCCTTGTAACAGACAAACTAAATAATATAGACCTCTAGGCTGTACAGTGTACCCTGGTGTGTGCAGGGGCATTTGGAGTACTAAAAAGAATATTATGCACTGCTCTGGGTATTATATTCTGGGAGCCCCCTTTACCCTTGTAACCAGTCATGCCCCTCTGACCTCATTGAAGGCAAAGTGAAACACCTACCCCAGACTGACCTGCTACCTGGCTTTACAGATATGCCATCAACCCGGGACTGTGCATACCAAGGCAACTTCTCATGAAGATGCCTGTTCAACATCTTTATCAATGACTTGGATGAGGGGGTGGAAAGCACGTTGTCCAAATTCGTTGATGACACCAAGATGTGGGGCAAGGTGGGCACACCGGAAAGGAGGGACAGAATTCAGCTAGATCTGGACAGGTTACAGAGGTGGGCAGATGAGAATAGGATGGAATTGAACGTGGAAAAGTGCAGGGTACTGCATCTAGGGAGAAGGAACCAGCAGCACACCTATAGCTTGGGGAACACCCTTCTCATCAGCAGAGCAGAAAGGGATCTTGGAGTCATTGTTCAGTCCAGGTTGAACATGAGCCACCAATGCGAGGAAGCTGTCAGTAAGGCTAACCGCAACTTGTTATGGATCCACAGATGCATCATAAGCAGGTCCAGGGGGGTTATCCTTCCCCTCTATGCAGCATTGGACAGGCTACAGTTGGAGTACTGTGTCCAATTTTGGGCGCCGCACTTCAAGAGATATGTGGCTAGCATTGAGAGGGTCCAGAGGAGGGCCACTCACATGATCAGGGGGCAGCAGGCCAGGCCATACAAGGAGAGACTAGAGGGCCTGAACCTATTCAGCCTCCACAAGAGAAGGCTGAGGGAGGATCTGGTGGTCATCTACAAATGCACCGGCGGGGATCAGCAGGGAATAAGAGATACCTGTTCCCCTGGGCACCACATGGGGTAACTAGGAATAACAACCACAAGTTGACAGAGAGGTTCAGGCTAGACATCAAGAGGCATTACTTTATGTTTAGGGTGGCTAGGACTTGGAACCTACTTCCAAGAGAAGTGGTGCTCACTCCTACCTTGGGGGTCTTTAAGAGGAGGCTGGATAGACACTTGACTGGGGTCATATGAACCCCAGAAGCCATTCCTGCCCAAGGCAGGGGGTTGGACTTGATGATCTGTTTAGGACCCTTCCGACCTTAGCTACTATGATACTATGAAAAGGTAAAGTTTAATTTTTTTTGGAAGAATGTGTCCCAGATTCCACTCATGGGGTTGGGGTGAAGACATGTAGCAGGGTGTCTTTTTCCTTAAGAGAAGGCAGCCAGCCCTGCTGGGTAGTGGCAGTTGTGGGAAGGCTGCTGGTAGGAGAGTGACTCACAGGAAGTTTGAAACCCCAGAGAACAGAGCCAAGCTGTGAGGAAACAGTTGTAAATTGGAAGCAGATGATGTGCTAAACTGTAAGCTTACTGGGAAACTGCAAGGGTCCCCTCCAAGTGCCCAGGACAGAAAAATAAGGGGTTTTTTTTGTGTGTTTTGTTTACAGACTGTATCGGGGTGGGGGGTGTCTACACAAGATGTTAATTGTGCAGTAGCCTAATAATACTGTGCAGTAGCACGTAACAACACAAACAGTGCTAATATGCTACTGTGCAGTATTATTAAGCAGTTGTGCAGTAGCATCACTAAAAAGGCATTCACTGGTACTATTGCAAAGTAACTCCCATTTCTGCACATTTATTTAGTACTTGATTATACAAGTACTACATTAAATGTGCAGTAACCACTGCACATTAATGAATGTGTAGACACATCCACTGTGTACTGGCTGAGGAGTTCCTCATGGAATAAAAGCCTGCTGGGAGGAACCCACAGTTGAGATAATCCACTTAGAGTAATAAAAAAAGTCTAAAGTGAACAGCAAAGCATCTCAAAAATAGCAAAGATAAGAGGTATGGTTGCCAAATAATGAATAAGTTCATAAGCCAAAAAATCTGAAAAAAATGTTAGAAGGACTGATATTTTTTGTCCCATTGTGGTACAAGATCAGTGTTCAAAATCTCAAAAAAAAATCTCAAAGGGTGGGAAAAACATTTCCAGCCCAATTCTGCCACATAATATACTTTTACTATTTCTTACTGAAGCAGCTTTACATTGCATGGGTGCAAACGGACACCTATGGTTACATTTCTGCCCGGAAAAAGCCTTTTGTTTCAGGATCCTGCAGTCATATCAGTTCATTGTGCTAGTTTAAGCACCTGTGAAGTATGTAAAATGCGTGCTAATACTTTTTCACAGGACAACACCATACATCTGTAAGTTAACAGTGGCTTACTCATGTTAATTGCCAGTCATTCCAGGTAGGAGCCTGTCAAGACTGTATGCTTTCCATGGCCTTTTGGCAGCTTGGAAAGCAGGCTCTGCCCAAGAAAAGCATCAAGTCTGATCTTCCCCCCAACCCCCGGAGCCTGCCTGCCTGAGCTGTGTGGGGGCCTGGTGCTTCCCTCCGTGGCTACGGTGCCCCTTGGGACCACCCGAGGCGGTTGCCTGTAGGCAGGTGTCCCCTGGCGGGGGGTGCTGCCACTGCAGGAGGGAAGCACCAGCCCCCTCCATCCCCTGCAGCCCAGGGACTGCTCTGCCTGCCGCCAGCTCACCCTCCACTCCCAGTCAGAGAGGGAGATAAGTCAGTGGGGTGTGTGTGTGACACAGGGGTTTAATCAGTCCTAAATTGAAGCTGTGTTTTTTAAAACTCACCGCTTTAATTTAGGGCCGCTGTTTCATCTACACATGCCCCATGATAGGTGCCATCTGAGAGAAGCAAAAGTACTATTACAGTAATGTGAAGTAGACTTTCTACACACACACACACACACACACTCTGCAGGCCAAGAATGAGCTAAATGCATGATGGTGCGAGATGTTTCTTTGTCACTGTAACAGGGTCTCCATTGAGGCCCTGTTGCTAAGGGAACGGGGGCAGCTGGAAATAATTACCCCACGAGGAGGGTGGGCCCCGGCACTTAAGCAGCCAATGGTGACCAGACTCTGAGGGATAAGAAGAGAAAGAGGAGCAGGGATGCCTGTGGGCATCATAAGGAAGAGAGGAAAATAAAGTGGAAGCAGCGAGGCTCCGGAAAGGAGAAGAAAGCTCAGGACCCAACCCTGCTTGAACTTACCCGGAAGCGACCAGGATGAAGGTGAGTGCTGGGAAAAGTGGAGCCGAGCCATGGGCTGGAGCCCTAGTTAGTGAAGAAACAAGAGGATTACATAAGGTTAACGACAGCAGAAGCAACGACTCCTGTCCTGCCCTGAAGAAAGGGGAGGAAACACTGAGGAGAGAGAGGGACAGCCTGAGCTGGAAGGAACCACGGAGCCTGTACTTCGGCTCTGCTGAGGAAAACCGCAGGTGGCGGCTGTAACAAGCCACTAATCGACTAATTGGTTCTATGATTCTATGATTCTAAGTAGCCAGGATGAAATTCTGGGTATAAATAATGCATTTGATCAGCTGAGCTGGGATGTTTCTGTAACACAGAAGGTTTGGTGTTGATGTGACAAGGTTCCTGGCCCAGCTTGCTACCAGGATCCAACCTTCTTAAGCTCACTTCCAGGCTCTCTGGATTCTGTTGCTAAAAGTTTGTAGGGAGGCTGACCCAAGAGCCATGCAGGTTTTGGGGTAGGTCTTTGTCTGAACTCAGGCCTTCGTTCACTTTTAATTTGGCAGGATATCCTGGGCCATGGGACACCACACTAGGATCCTAGGTTCCCAGCCCCAGCTCCAACTCAGCCCACCAAGGGCTCTGGACCACTCGGCCCCTGGGAGGGTTTACACTCCCCAAGTCTTTGGTGCCAGACATCCAGTCCTATGACACACCACAGTCCTGCCTTTTGAAACATATTTGCATTACTACCCATGTACAACATCCCAGGGCTCTAGCCCCTAGGAGCGCTTTAAACTAGGTGTCTCTATTGCAATCCAGTGGCTTCAAATCTGGCCCTTACAGCCAGTTCAAATGTAAAGCAAAAGGTATGACTGTTCATTTCTAAGCATAAGGCTTGCTAAACACCAGCTCCCCTTGCAGGGTTAATTCTAATCCCAGGGTAGCACAAATGAAAAGGGTTAGAAGTACTGATCTCATGTCATATGCAGCACTGGGTCTCTTCCACCCTTCTGTGGCACACGGTCCTTTCCTCCTTGCATTCTGGACAAGCTCCCCTCTGGAGCTTTGCCTCTGGCAACTCTTACAGTCAGATTCCCCTTGTGGGCTAAGCCCTTGGCTTTTGAGCCTCTCCCCAGGTCACCTGACCCTCTACTTCCACCCCAGGCCTGCCGATCACTGCCTATACCTGTGGTGGGTGGCCATCTTATTTAGGTCTCTTTTTACCATTAAGTTTGTTCAAAGGGCTGAACTAGCCAGTGGGCTCGAGCTCCCTCCCTCTTCTCAATAATGGCATAGGGGCCCCATTACAGTGTTCTCAAAGAGGATGTGAACCTGGCATGGCTAATTGCGTTCACGGGGTGAAACACACATTGCCTGTTGTCCCACCCACTGATCCTGCGAAGCAACAGGTGCTACATTCCCTACTTGCAGAGATGCATGTTGGGGAGTCTCTGGGGCACATCTCTGTAAGTGGAGAAAGCTGGCTCTGGTGAGGTCCCAGGGCTGAGACTGCCAATTAGTTGATTGGGGGTCCTAGCCCTGGGACCACACCAGAGCAAATTTAACACTTTGGTGCCCACCAGACTGTTGATACATGCCCAGGGAATCTTAAAAAGGAGGAAACTAAAGCTGGTACTTCAGGGGGCTAATCCCTGTGCCCCCTGGGAGTGAGAATTCCTGGGGCATGCAGGATCAGGCCCCTGAAGCTCTGGGAGTGTCCAGCTGGAGCAGCTGGGGAGCAAAGACAGCTGAGGCCTGAGTTACCCATTCTCTTCTGCCTTAAGATGTTCTCTGCAAAACAGCAGCACAAAATCATGCTGCCTATGTGGCGGCCACACATTTTGGACATGTTGTCCTGACAAAGAGCATGGATGTCTGACTCTTTGGCCTTTGTGTTACAGTTTATTTTCAGTTTCTGGAGACCCTGAATTGAATGGCAAGACTCCCACTGATCTCACTGGAGCTCAGATTTCATCCTGGGTATTTTGATGCTCATTCAGACTGAATTTCCGAACTGTAAGAAAGATTATCACTATCGCTTGAAATCTAGGGGGTTCTAGTACTTTAGGAAGCTTTTTTCTTCAAAAAAGTTCTATTTATGCTAATAGGTTTATTATCCTGTTCAGTTTTTATCAGATATAGATACCGTATGCATAATTTCACTCTAAAAGAGGAGATTGTCAGTAATATAAACATATCATTATGCAAAGTAATTAGATGCAGAAAGGTAAATAGAATCAATAGTGAAAGCTTATGGAAGTTCAGGCAAATACATGCTCATAATGTTTTTAATGGATATTTAGAAAAGTCAGGCATATCCTTTAGGTTAATGATTGATTTCCATCTGTATTGGTTCCCCGAGGTTCAAAAACTACAACTATAAAGTTTTATAAATCAACCTAGGCAAAACTTGATGACTAAGACTGCACAATCCATCAAGCTCCAGAGGATCATCCCCTGAAAGGTGAAAGAATATAAATACAGGCATATGTATAAATATATGTATATATGCGTGCATGTATGTGGCGAGAGAGAGAGTTTTTCAAAACAGGCAAATCTCAAGAGTATCTTTTTCTTCTTCTATAATTGTATATTCCTGTCTGTCTGCTAAAGATCTAACCAGTAGCTGAAGTACATTTTTGTGGGAAAGATTTGATTGTTGTTCCTTTTTAGAACTGCAGCCCAGTGCTACAATTGACAATGATCATCTATCCGTCTTCAATTGAAGAGTCCTTAGTCTGGTGGCTTCAGCTAGTACTCTAAAGTTTCAAAAGACTCTCCTAACCTTTTGTAAGCCATTTAAAGTAATCACTCTAGTTACTGTTAGTTCCCTTTTTCTATTGTTTGGTTGATTGAGTCTCTTCTTGGCTGAGAGTCCAAAGACCAACACATCTATATTAGTAAAACTCCATTTTGGTATACTTTATCTCTCCAAATATCAGGGCTATATTTTTTATTTAATTCAAAGATTTTTTTGAGAGTGTTCTCCAGGGCCAGTAAAAGGTGAATGAGCAATAAATCCCTCTGCTTTTCATGGTGACAACCTCAAAAAGCACTGGATTTATATTATGCATTTTTGGTGATAAAAGAAGAGGAAGGTGATGTAAACTTTGCAAAATAATTAAAAAGGCTTTGGGAATTGTTTTTTCTATTGTAAAAAGAAAATGACACTTTTTAAAGCGAATGACTGTGGAATGAATGGAAAACAATAAAGCAGTTTATCAGTCTTAAAAATAAGGATGTTATTTTGGTGAACCTGGTCATGGATTGCCAAATAATTTTGGGATCCAAGAAGCTACAGGAAGCTTCTATTAAATAATAGCTACAGGTCCATAATTTAAATGCAGTGTGTATATATTTTTACTAAAGATGTGCTTACAGGTAACTTTCTTTGCATGAAGAATCTGTTAGACCACAACTACTTTACTTTTTTGCTCAATTATTGGATTTAATGCATTTTTGTACACTGTATAGTATTAGCGCTGATTATACTTAGACTACCTTGTGCTTGTATCAGGTTGTCCACCCATGGATTCTGTTACAAAGCATTTTGTTAAAAAGAATGCTATAAACAGAGGATGGTATCATTAATCACATTTTCACAGTTTGGGAAAATTGAAGCATGGAGAAGTAAATGTTCTATTATCCATGATCATAAGGCCATGGCAGAATTCTGAACTCCAGAAATCCAGCACACTTTGTTATACTCCTCTAGGCCAGGGATGGACAAAATGGTGGATCCAGCTGGCAACCAGATTCTATTTCCCAGCAGCCCCTGCTCATGTCGCTGTGGCTGGTTTCCATGGAGACCCCAGTAGTGGTGGCATCGTGACAGTGCAGGGCCAGATTTTCCATGAAGATTGACCCCAGCAATGCTGGCTGGAAACACAGCTGGTTGAGGAGCTGCTCTAGGGCCAGGGCTTGGATCTTGTAGTGGTGACAGTGTGGTCTGGAGGCTGGACAGAACTGCAATATTCTGCGTGTGCACCCCTGCCTGGGGCTTGTGGGCAGGAGTTCTGGCCCGGCTATGGACCATGCTGTCATTGTTGCAAGATCCCAGCCTTGCAGCAGCTCCCTGTCCAGATGGTCACCCTGCCACTGCTGCTGGGGCTGGTTTCCATAGAAATCCTGGCCCTGCGCTGTCATGGCACTGCCTCTCCTGTGGTCTCCATGGAAACTATCTGCAGCAATGCGGTTGGGGGCTGCTGGGAAATGGAGTGTGCCACAGGCTTAATCTTGCATGCAAACTGGACTTTGCCCACCCCTGCTCTAGGCCACCAAGAGAGTCTTTACACATGCTCCAGGGATGGGCAGTAGGGGAAGGGTGCTTTAATTAGAGCAGCTGCAACAGGGGATTTCAGGGATTTAATTTAATTCAGGGATTTTCACCGATTATCAGTGGTGATGCGTAGAGAGTGCATGGGGGACACGCACCCGCTATGCAGCATTGGTGCACCCCCTGAAAGGCAGCGCTCCCTACTTAGGCCCCTCCCCCCCCCCGTTGGTGAGATTGGCTGCTGGTGGGGCACATGCCCCCCACAACTCAGGTGGCACCAGTTGCCCATGCTAGTTATGACACATTTTACTTTGATTCATAAGCTGTTTCCTATGCTCATTTTTTGAGAGATCTTTCTTAGTAGCTAGTTTGCATAGTGTAATTACAGATATATTTTTATATACCAGGGAGCAATGAAATCCCTGTGTGTATGTGTATGTTTCTCATGTCAGATAAATGGGTTATCCTGAAACATGAATGCGTTATTCTGAAAATGTGTAACTCCTATGTACAAATAGCACATAAAGAGCCTTACCTTCATTTAGGTTTTCAGCCTGAGGAAAACAGCTTCAGAGGACCAGAGGGACCAACATTTGTATATACTTTGAGGGAGGATTTTAGATGAGCAGATAACACAGTTGTGTATGTATTTTTTTTTCTTATAGCTATAGAAAATCAGTTATTTTCTCACACAGTTATTTGCTCCTTCATATACCAGATCACCTGTACTTACTTAAATACAGTACTACTGAGGGATTCTGGGCCTCTACAGTACTTTACCTAGCCTTTGAGATACTCCATTCCTCTTTGAGCAGGTTCCTGGTTAAACAAGTCTACACAATTATTGGAGGTGTGGAATTATTTTGATATTCAACACAAAAAGCAAATATTTCCTGTTGTCACTGGAGCCAGAAAAAAAGCCTTCATATTTCTTTCAAAGCTCAGACAAGCTATAAATCAAATATGAGGTTGGCACAAAACCAAACTTCAAATATTTTTAGTACACTCAGTATATTGTAATTTATTTAAAAAATGTGTTGGCACTTTTGATGGACAATTTGTGCTACTACTTAAGAGGTGAGCATGAGTTCTACAGTATAAAAAGTAAAGGGTTTTATGCACTGATATTGTATCTTACTAGTATAGAGCTGTTATAAAGTAAAATATTAAAAAATAGAAAAATATTGCTGCACGCCATATATTTTACTGTAACTAAAGTAAATATAATTTTCATAAAGGCTTCATATTTGAAAATTAAAAAGTTAGCAGATATCAATTGCTATAAAAGTATTTTTTCCCAGAATTGTAAAAGAAAGCTAAACTATTCTGATGACTCACTAAGTGCCCAATGAAGATGTATTGGACCAAAAGGCTAGCTCTCTGCTTTGAATATAACAGGAAATTAATACAGTTTGACTAGAAAGATCTCTGCACACGAAGAAGATGGATAAAACACTTAAGATGGCTTCATCTTAGCTTTACAATTCTTCAGAATCATCCTTCTTAAAACTTTTGGGGTTCTGGAAATCACTACGCAGATTTAACTGCATTCTCATCTAAGTAAAACTCCCACTGAAATTTATAAGGAGAAATCTTTCCAACACAGTGTTGGGCAGTGTAGCGTACTGAATGGAAATATTCCCAAAAGTGCCTACCACCGTGGTTTTCAACCTGTGTTCCACAGACCCCTGGAGGTCCACAGGCTATGTCTAAGGTATCTGCAAAAGATGACTATCACCAATCGAAAGTATGTGAGTACCCACACTGACCATTCTCCATCTGCATTTGAAATTTCTAAAGGGGTCTGCACTTCTGTTCAAATTTTTTTAGGCATTTGCAAATGAGAAAAGGTGGAAAAGTACTAGCCTATAGTGATTCCTCCCTGTCCATCTCTGTGCTTTAGGTAAGTGTGAACATAGGGGAAACATCTATGTAGATTAGGAGTGGGCAAAATATGACCTGTGGGCTGGATCTGGTCCGCCAAGGGATTTTATTCAGCCTGCAGGAGGTCCCTTGGACCCATGCAACCCAGGTGCAGGGGGCAGCCTGGGTCATGGCATATGCAGCCAGTCTCGCTGTCCCAGACTCCACTTCCTGGCAGCCCTGGTGGCAGTGGCTTCTTCCAGCTGCTGCTGCTAGTGTCACTATAACTGATGGACCTGGCCTCACTGCCTGGGCACCCAAGCCTGTCCACCCCACACTCATCACCAGGGTCACTGGATGGAAAGGGTGGGCATGGTCTCCATGGAGATTGGCACAGAACTCACATGGGCAGGGCACGGTCCACCAGGCAGATGTGGTGGGGACATGTGCAGGTGGGGAGGGCAGTCCAGGATCAGGACGGCTGGCCAGGAATGGGGCTGGGATTGTGGGGCAGTGACAGCCTAGGGCCAGGGCCTGGGGCAGAGCCACGATATGCTTGCCACATGTCCCCCTGTCAGGTGAAGTTCTGTGGGTAGGTGTGTGTGGAGAGTGAATCATGGCTCTTCCCCAGCCCTATGTTGTCACTGCCTCAAGATCTCAGTCCTGCCCACCTGTCCCACTCCTGGATGTCATTCCCTATCCCCCACTGCCCCACCCCATCCACCCAGCTGAGTACACCCTACCCATGTGGGTCCCAGCTTGGTCTCTATGGAGACCCCGGGATTGCTGGGTGGTGACAGCATAGGGCTGGGCCCTGGGGCAGAGCCACTTAGGTAATTTTGGTGAGCTGGTGTGGGGGGTGTTGATCTGATCTGTGACAATGCACCAAAACTCCCTAAGTGGCCTTCCAGCCCCAAAAATGCCCACTCTGATCTAGATCACATTGTTAAAGAGGTACCAGTCCTATCATGCACCTTATCTAGCTTATACTTTACTAAATACTGGGATATTGAGTTACCACATGGAGAGAGGCTGTGGTATGCCCTGAATACACACCTTGCCAATAGGATTCTCTAAACCTTCAGTATATTTAGGCAGACTAGAGATGCACAAATTTCACTCATTGCCCTTTGTATTGAAAGACATAGAAGCAGTACTTTATCTCAAAATAAGTTTTTTTTCCAAGTAAGGTCTGAATAAAATCTGCAGAAAGCCTTTAGGAATTGGCCTATGATAAACAGTCCTAGATTCCCAAGAATCAGTGCTTTTAGACTGTACCGAAGTCTTCATTTCCCAAAAGAAAGGTATTTAACTATATCATCAGTAGGGCTGTGCAAAATGGCTATGTTTTGTTTTCGTTTTGGATTCGGCATTTCGGAAGGACAGTGATTCATTTCGGTGTTTCAGATCACTGTCCTGTTTCAATTCAGCTGAATCTGTTTCAGAGTGTCTACTCTGTTTTGGTGTTTTGGCCATAGGCTATAATGGGGAAATCACTACAATGCCTATAACTTTGTCAATTTTTGCCTGATTCAGATGAAAATTGCAGGAATGGTAGCCCCTTCTGAGGGCATGACTGCCAAGTTTCAAGGAGATAAGTGCAGGGTTTTTTGTGAAACTGCACCTCAAACTGTTCAAACCAAAACTAGTATCACTTGCTGGCAGCAGCAGCCTGCTGTTATCCTGAAGGCAGATCCAGGGGCCCCCCCAGGAAGAGTCCGGCACAGTCCTGCAGCCCTCCCAGGGGGTGTGGGCCCCTAGATCTGTGTGCGGGATGACAGCATACAGCCACTGCAAGCTGGGTCCAGTGCCAGCACTGGGTTCTTCCCAGCATTCAGTGCTGTCTGTTCCGGGCAGACTTGGGTGCTGGTGCTGGGCCCAGCTGGCAGTGGCAGCATGCTTTCATCTGCACACTCCGCAGCCAGTGAGTGCAAAACTTAAAAAGCATCACACTCACTACCAGGAGCAGTGGTGATTGGGGCCTCTGGGAGCTTGTGGCAGAGCCCCCCCATGCAGCACAGGAAAGTCAGGGGCAGCAGGGATCATGCCCCCCCTCACTAGGCACCCATGTGGCAACTATTGCATCACTCAGGTGCAGTGTGGCTCGGCAGGGTGGTGTGCACTGTCTGAGAACTGGGGCCACTGGGGCTGAGAGGTACCAGGCTCTGGGTGACTGCTGGAGCTGCCCCAGCTCCCAGACAGCATGCAGTACCCTGCTGAGCCACACTGCACCCATGCCATGTGGCAACTGCCAAGCAGGGGGATCATCTCCTCTGCCCGCCACTGCCCTGAGCCATGCAGGCAGGCTCTGCCACAAGCTCCCAGAGACCCTGATCACTGCTGCTTCAGTGGATGAGTGCGAGGATTTTTTTTTTTTAAGTGCCGGGAGGCTGGGGCCAGGTGAGAGATGGGGCCAGGCAGGGCAGCCATGAGGGATTCTCCCATGGATCCCCCTGCTGGGACAGAGGCAGGCACAACTGGAGGGGCTGTGGGAGAAGCCTCCATGGCTGTCCTGCCTGGCCCCATCTCTCACCTGGCCCCAGCCTCCCGGCACTTAAAAAAAAAAATCCTCGCACTCATCCACTGAAGCAGCAGTGATCAGGGTCTCTGGGAGCTTGTGGCAGAGCCTCCCTGCATGGCTCAGGGCAGTGGTGGGCAGAGGAGATGATCCCCCCGCATGGCAGTTGCTACATGGCACAGGTGCAGCATGGCTTGGCAGGGTGCTGTGTGTTGTCTGGGAGCTGGGGTGGCTCCAGCAGTCAGCTGGGGCTCCTGGTTTGATTTTTCCAGTTCTCTGATAGCTTCCCCCAGCTCTGATCATTTCTCCAGCTGTTCCTGGGGGGCACAGACCCTCCCCGCCCCGGATCTGCACGCTAGGCTTCAGCAGGCTGCTGTTGCTGGCTGGGAAAATAGTCTAAAGCCACCACCATCCCCAGCTGGCACTGGCAGCCTGCTGTCATCCTGCCACAGATCCAGGGGCCTGTGCCCCCGGGAAGAGCTGGGGAAAAGATTGGAGATGGGGAAAATTGAACTGGGACCTGGACATTGTCCCAACTCCCAGTTTGATTCCCCAGCTCTCTGATAGATCCCCCAGATCTCTGATCACTTCCCCAGCTCTTCCTGGGGGGTGTGGGACCCTGAATCTACATGATGGGTTTCAGCAGACTGCCACTGCAGACTGGGGCTAGATGCAGCACTGCAGTCTTCCTGGTGCTTGGTGCAGGCTGCACTGAGCAGCTGTCACTGGCCTCTGCCTGCAGCAGCAGCTTGCTGAAACCCTGCACACAAATCTGGGGGCCTGCACCCCACAGGAAAGTTGGGGAAATGATCAGAGAGCAGGGGGAAGCAATCAAAGAGCAAGGGAATCAAACCAGGAGCTGGGGAATCAAACTAGATGTTAATACCAGAGCAGGTCTTCCTGCCTTCTTCACCTTCCCTCTTCTTAGTTTTTGTTTCCCTGCAAGCCTGGCTCCAAAACTTTGAAATTCTCTGAAACATTTCCAAAACATTTTGGAGCCTTCTGTTTCAGTTCAGATTTGGTGTTTTGGGTGCCGAAATGGCCTGAAACACCTCCAAAATGAAAGAGCTGCTGAAATGTCACACAGTCCTAATCATCAGGAACCAAGAAAAAGCAAACAACCCCCACAATACACACATTTTAGAACACTTCTAATCAAGACAATGCTCACTCTAACAATAAAGAAGCATAAAATCAATATAGCTGACATCACTTTAAGTTGAAAAAGTGCACCTTTGGCAAGCCCTCAAGAGTTTGAAAGGTATACAAATCTTGATGCATCACATGACAGGTTCTTAATTGATGGGTTTTAACTAGACATCCAATCAAACTTCAAGCAGATAAATATATCAGTAAGTGGACGGTTTGTATCATTTCATATTAGTTTTCCCTTTTACAAAAGGGAAGTTTGTCCAGTCTTTTCTTTTTCTGGTTTAAAGCATATTTTATGAATGTTGGGCAAAGATTTTTTTTCCGAGCGTGTAGAAAAGACTTTAAGAGGATTTTAATCATTCTCTGGGTTTGCTAGAGAGAATAGCAACTCCAGCATTTTCCTTCTGGTGTGGGTTTTGAATTTGAAAGCTCTCTCTCATATTGTGACACACTAAGAAACTAATCCCAAATAAGCTCAATAGTTGAAATGTAAGGTGTTCATCTCAGACTGACCATTCAACTTTCCCATGTTATATACTTTATGAAATTTAATTGTAATAGAAGCAGCATTATAAGCTCACACCTGTTTAAGTAGATTTATCCAGGTCCCTCTAACTTGACTGTAAATTTATCCAGGCCTCTATCCAACTATAGATCAATCCAGGCCTCTAACTTAACTAAGGAAAAAGAGTGAAGAAAAAAAATGGTCTTGCTTTGTATTTTAAAATGTTTTAAGATAAGAAAAACTTTTCTGCTTATTATGACTCCATGCACAGTTCTTCCTTTCCTAAAAACAAAAAAGGTGATAACAGTTTTCAAAACAAAATGTGTTGCTGAGCAAGTAACTGTTACGATTAACCCCTGATTTTCTTTTCAAGGATGCTTTGTTTAAACAATTTTAGGTATAAAAAGGTATATTAACTTGTAAAGGGGGGAGTTCTGCTAAATCTCTTCCCTACGATCATATAGTATAGTCACCAACAAACTCAGACTGTCTGTGAATTCTAATACCAAACACAACACAAAGTTTGATTTCTTCCACACACCCTATTTTCCATCACTATGTGTGCATAACCCTTTGTACAATTGTTTTTGAATGAATAGATATTTTGCATTGCTGTGGGAGCTATGGTAATACGATGGCTAAAATGGATCATTTAAGATTGAGCATCTGCTATGGCAAAGAAAAAAACATCAGCAAAATGTCCTACAAAAAAAAGGTGATATAACAAGGTCAAGTTATACTAGTGAATTTCATTCAAGTATTGCTGATTAGCTGAAGACAGGCTGAACCTATATGCTATTGGGGCATAACATCAGGCAACTGTGATCTACTAAAAATCACAGATTCGTTACAACAGTAAAGCAGCAAAAATAAGTACAAAGCTATTGCTTTATACTTCCTCTCCACTAATGTACAGCATAAGCTATGCAAAGCTTTGAATTGTGATTTGGATTTGGAGATGATTTGGACAATTCAGAGGCCGAATCTACAAATCTGAATCAAATTGTTAGAAGCTTTAGGCTTTCCAAATCGATTCAGAAAAGATTTGGCGATTTCATCTATAGGGTATAATGGGGAAACAATGAAATATCTATAACTTTGTTGTTTTCTGGCTGATTCAGACAAAACTTGCAGGGCTGGTAGCCTCTGCTGAAGGCATGAAGCCTGCCAAGACTCAAAGAGATAGGTGCAGGGGTTTCTAGGAAACTGCACCTCAAATTGCTGACAAGCTAAACTCATGACATAGCTGACATTGTTTGTGTTAAGGCACAGGGGGGTGAAAACTGCAGGCCTGCTAGGAGCTACACAGTGCCAGGTGTCAAGGAGATAGGTGCTGGGGGAGTCTGAGTTCTGGGGCCCTGCACCTCTGGCCACAGGCAGGCAAAACTCATGACATGGGTGCTTGTGTGACTGTGTGTGTGTTCAGGTGTGCCCTCTCTGGTGCTAGGGCCTCTACACAACATGGCAGTGTGGCCTCTGTGAGACTTCTTCCTCCCCTACAGCCTCATTCCAGTCCACCACTGTAAACAATGGCAGGTCAAAATAACTTAGGTGGCTCAACACCAATACATCAGCAGCATCAAAGGTACCCAGACACAACTGTCACAGAGTCTTTCTTTTTAGAGGTACTTGTAACAATTCCATTTGCTCTTAACATCTGAGCTCATGAATTGTAGGACTGTTGCATTATTTTCCATTATTACTTCAAGTTTTCAAGGGAGGTATTCTTTGGTAGATTCTTATCCTGGAATAAACGCAGACTAGAAGTAGGTCTAGGACTGAAGTACGAATCTACTAAAAGGCTGAAACGGATGCAACTTTCAGTTCATTATGGTTCAGTTAGAAGCAGTTTTATGACATTACTCAGTATTCAAAGCATTTATTATGCTTTTTCAATGAATGAGGCTGACTTGAAATCCCCACTTCCTCATTGCACTCTCTGACACAGTCATTTTGGTCAAAAAGTGACTACGGTAAAAGGTAGCATCATTTCACTGAAGTGTCGTCCCTCTTTGTATATATTTAGAACAACAAATACTAACCTCCATGAAAAAAATGATGTTTTAAAATGATGCCTTCCTGTTGATTTGGCATGTTTACAATTCTATGTTGAATTCCAATCTGGCTCATCCATCACCAACAAAATCATAAAGTAAATTTTAGTTGCAGAGCTCAGCGGTGCTTTCAGTTACAGATGGGCAAGCTTTTAGCCCTTGCATGAGATGAGCCAGAAATAACATAGCCTGGCACCTATCTGAGCAGGATACAAAGAGAAGCAGTTGAAAAGAAAAAGGAAGGACAGAATGAAAAATGTGAAGCCCTCCCCTTCCTTTTCCCTGTGAACTGACATGGTCTTTAAGCTGCAACGTGTTACTTTCTACCCATTTTAATTTTACATTTATACTTTAAGAATTTAAGGAGACACTATTCATTTTTTTTCAAAATGTAGAAAAAGTCAAGTACAAGTGGGCAATAAGCCACATGCTACTATTAAAGAGCAGCCATGATCAGTAAGAGAGAGTCCAATATGAAGCTTTCAAAATGATTATAAATTACTGAGCAAGGTGTATACTAAAAGACCATGGTTATTTTTATTTTCCAGTTGTCATAATAGTAAAAGTTTTCATAGTTTGAATCAGTATTTTAAAGTCTTTTAAAAATGATATTGAAAATCAAGAAGGCTATGAGAGAGTGATTCCTTTTGCCAATAAGCAGGATTCATTAAGACCTTTGGGCTAAGTACCTACATTTGGGGACATTAGGGGGCATTAAATCAATTCAAAATGGCTGCCCAATTTCAGATAAGTTTGGATGGAGGGCTAGCCAGGGGGCTGGGGGTCCAGCAGACTGCAGGGGACTAG
>NW_017728886.1:94259737-94266295 GCF_001723895.1 Crocodylus porosus
GTGCAACCCATGGGTGGGATGTAGGGGCAGGTGCAACCTGTGATGGGTTGGGGGAAGTGCAACCTGTGGGTGGGGTGGGGTGGTGTTACCCAGCCAAACCTACACCCCCATTCCTCCCGCCCCTCTGGGACTTACTTGCTTGGCTCTGGAAGTGGTGAACACCGATAAAGCAGCTTCACACAGAGCAGCTTGTGGGATGGGGGCTGAGAGCACTGTTTGAGGACACCAAGGAGTTGGTGGGGTGCAAAAAATAGACTATTGAGGAGGAAGGGGGGAGGGAAAAGAACAGCTCTGGGGCTGGGGCCAATGGCTGGGTTTTCCCAACTCCAGGGCTGTGCAGCAGAAGTGGACAGAAGTTCCCTGCACTGGTTTTACCTAAAATTGAATGAATCCAATACTACATAGATCCAGGTTTATCTTAAACTGGGTTCTGCATTTTTAGATTGGTTTGTGTGCATGCAACTTCTGTATAGTTATAGTTTAGACTGATTGCCAGTCACTGAGACTAGGTCTGTAAGTGTAAAGTTGGCACCAGGATATGCTAAGTTTAAACTGGGTGGCCATTATGAACCCAATTTAACCACCTGAATGTACTTAGCCCTTAACACCATCTGTACTAAAGGGAGAGGGCTCAATATGCACAGAACTTCACTAAGTATTACTGGAACTCATACAGAGACACCAGATTTTATACTGCTAATTAGCTGGTTACTTGGAATTTTGTACTGTGTTTTGAAAATATAAATCCTTAAGTGCTTACTATCTGGTCAAAACGACCCTTTCCCATATCTAACCATAATGCATGTGTATTTTAAGTTGCTAAAAGACAGGCAAATTCTTGTTTGAGGGTGAATAGTTATCTTTTCTTTTGATAAAGGTTGGAAAGTTATAGGGTCACTGTACTGTAATGGAAGGTGAAGCTATAAAATGGCAAAGAAGAATCCTGCACTACTGAGAAGCTACTATTAAGGGCCTATGAAACAGACCCAAAAAAGGGCTTAGATGTCTAACTGCTGCCTTCCTTGATGACCTAGGTGCCTAACTGAAATTTAGATCCTCAGCCTCCCTGATCAGTTTCTGCCTAACTGAAGGTATCTACTTTCCTCTGTCATCACAAATTCTAGTAGCAAAATAGTACTGTTGGGACTATCTAAGTCTTTATATGTGATCAAATGCACATGTAAATTGTGATGGCATTGGCCGGGTATGAGAGTGCTAAAGTGTAGGGGCTGCCTGCTGGCTAGCCCCACACTGTAGCACCCTCATGCCCCAGCCAACCCCTCTGCTACCTGACACCACTGGCTGGGCCCCGAGATCTCCTGTCAGGCTGGGGCTGCTCCACCCTAGCTCACACTATTGTCATCCTGGGCACACATATAAATGCTGCTGTCATGAGCAGATGACCAGAGTTTATTGCAGTAGTAGCAAGTGTGGGGGCGGGGGATTATTTATTTTTTTATTTTTTAAAGAGCCAGGAACTGGGGCCAGGTGGGGCAGCCATTGAAGGAGCTGGGAGAGCGGGCAGAGAATGGGACCTGTCTGATTCAGATATTTGGCCAATTCGGCATCAACTGAATCACCAAATCAGATTTGGCCGAATCAATTCGGGACAGTGATTTGAATCACCAAAGCGAATCACTGTCTCCTGAATCGGCCGAATCCAAAGTGAATACTAGCTGCTTTGCACAGGCCTATTCTCCAGACATGCATAGCTACCATGAGTTAAACTTCAGAGGAAGAGTCCTTCTGTGTGGTTAGACCACAAGTCTTGCCCAACCTTGCCAGGTTCTAGGTCCCTCTATTTCAGAGGGGAATTGAATCTGTACCTTTCTAAATTCCAATAATGGTGCTCTAACAACCACACCACAGTTCAGGCATTAGCCCAAATCTTCTCTCATGTTTCTTTTGAAGCTAGCCTTGTGGGCAGCCAAGAAAGGGAGCTATGTGGGGGTAGGAAGGCCAGCACAGATTAGAGAGTGTATGGGTCAGTGAAATATATGCAGCTCTCTAAAGGTACAAGCCATGTATCCTAGCCTGAGCCCCTCTTACCAACAGTTTTTTTTAAATTCATTTTATCCAATGACTAGTAAATAAAAGGTTCGGCTTCAACGTGCCTAGCCGGTGGTACCTAACCCATGTACAGGTTAAGCACTTCATGTGCATAGCATAGCAGTTTTATGTCAAAGACACACAATATAATTATGTTAGCTTTGACTGCTCTGCCCCCCACCTAACTGGCTAAGTGCCTGTTTACAGCTGGGTTGAATGCAGGTAGCCTTCAGCATAAGTGCAATGCAGGATTTTAATTTAGTCCTTTGGAGTCACACCAGGCACCTTAATCACCTTCATAACCAACCTTGTTCCCATTTCTGATATGGTGCCAACTAAATTAGCTTGTACTTTCTAGAAGTAATGGAGAACTGAATCTTCCCATGCTCAACTTTTCTTTCAAAAAACTGCATCAGAGTAAATTACTAATACCACTAGAAAGTGAAAGCCTCTCTTTTTAATGTTACCTGTATACTGCACACACTCACAGTGCATGATTTGAAAACTATCTTGTTTATATGTCTTTACTGTGAAGCAAAGTAATGATGGACCAAGGAACATGAGAATAGTTCCATTACCCAGTTAAATTAGGGTGCTTACACAAGCTAATTTTTTTGCATGATAAGGCCCCTGAAAGTGCTCTTCACCCATGACAAAACACACATTCACAGCTGGAGACTGCATTTAAAATGGCTGATCGCCCAAGAAATTAACCCTTGTTAAAAGAGCTATTAGCTGAAGGCTCTGTAGAACAGAGTGCATCAGGGAACTTGTGTTCAGATTCCCTGAAAGGGTTAAGGTTGGGCAATTCTACCTGCATCACATGCACCATTGCAAGGCTGTCAAAGAGAGGAGAGAGGTTTTTCCTTGTGTAGCAGGAGAGGGCGGGGGAATGGGGGAGGGCATGGCAGGAGGGTCTCTGTTTCCCCACCTCAGTCTCTTGACAGTAGCAGTATGCAACTCCCAGCTTGCAGCTGCTGGCTCAACTTTGCCATGGCTGGTGGTAGGGCAAGGGCAAGGGGCAGGGTGCAATGAAACCCCACCTGCACCTTGAAGGCCCTCCACAACTAACCCAACTGCGGTACTGGGGGAGCTGAGACAGGCCCATGAAGTGAGTGTGGCTCTGTTCCATCCCTGTCCTGCCCCAGCTCCAGCCGTAGTAAAGCTGAGCTGACAGCTGTGAGCTGGCAGCTGCATGCTGCCACTGTCAAGAGACTCAGGTGTGGAGTAGGGAAAAGGAGCGCCCCCTGCCTCATAGGTCTGGCCCAGCTCCCGCCAGTACCCTAGATGCAGTAGCTAGGGAGGACCTGTGAAGCGGGGGATGGGGGTGCTCCCTTCTCCCACCCATCATCCAAGCCTATTGACAGGGCAACACACAGCTGCCAGCTTGGCTTTGCCATAGTCAGAGCTGGGAAGAGGGGCAGTTTAGCAGCCTCCTAGAGGGCTATTGGAGTTCCCCCAACTGCTGGTCAGGGTTAGTGCAGGAGAGCTTGAGCCTTCCCCTACCCTCCATTTGGATCCAGTAGTACTCTAACTCATGGTGCTTTATGTAAAGCACTGTGAATTAGAACACCTCCTTCCCAGGCTGCCTAAATGTCTGCAGGCACCTTTAATCTTTAGAATATTTGTTGACCTTGTAAATAGGGATGTCTGATGACTTATTCTGTTTTCTGATGTGACCATGTATTTATTAAAAAGTGGACTGTGACCAGAAACTCATTTAACTGAGCTCTCATTGATTCATAATATGGCAAATGACTCCAAGCCATTACTGATCTGGATAGGATTTGTGACTACACATTTATAGATTCATTTTGTCTTTAAAATGATAAAAAAAAGAATAACTGTCCCTTTTAATGTACCAATACATTAACATTAATTGGAGGTGGGTATATGCATGTGTGTGAGGGGGTGGTGGTAATCTACATCTACAGTAAGGTACAGCATGAGATAGTGACAGGATATATTTAATAGTAATTCTGGCAAACAGAAAAATATCCCATAAAACTATGGTGAGAAATTTCCATGTATTGTAGAATCTTGGCCTACCTAATCAGCTTCATCTTTGACTTTGTTGGCTACAAAGCACCAACTCACAGGATCATCACTATAGTCTGGTTTACTGGAAGGACGCAAAAGTCAGACCATAAACCTTGGTGCTGATCCCCTCAAACACACACACATTCACGTGCACACACACACACTCACAGTAGCTAGCTCTGAACACTAAGCACTGGTGTCAAGATATACCAACCTCAAGTGCTGGAGTCCACTGTCAATGGCCAGTTGAGGCTTCTTTCAGTGTGATGTTGGTGCAGAAGGGGGTTGCTGGCTGGTCCTTTTTGCTGGACAGGCAGGGTGCTGGTCAGGTCAAAGAGGGCACCATTGGGAGTCATTCTTCACTGCCTTTTATCCCTCTCTGGCAGACTTTGGTGACTCCCCAATTCTCAGGTTTACCCATCCAGGGGTCATTGACTTCGAGGGATATCCCTCTTGGTAGTTGCTGGATGGCAGCTGCCAGTCCCAGGGGTCACGTCCGCACGTATGTGCAGTCTCAGGAGTCCATTGATGTATTTTGATTGATTCACTGCCATGATGAATAGAGCTCTGGAAGTGGTTGATCAGGGGGTATTTCAGCTCAAAGGGTCTGTTTCCAGTGCTGATTAGTTCAAATGCGGGCTTCCGTACCTTTAACAATGAAGTTTCCGGGAATTCCTGGCTCTATTGATTCTTTCTTCTCCTCCATCTCTGATTTTGTAGGTGTTAATTGTTGCTCATAACATACTTATCCAGACTAGCTACTGTGTTACACAATCAACCATGATTCATTCAGAGACCTGCTCCGTACAGAGATTCCTGCTCTTGCTAACATTGTTACATGATACAACTTACTTTTAAACTTAAATTACATTTGTAAAAACATCAACAAACTCTATTTTTCACTACAAATACACCTTATATAAAAATAATAATGATATGATAAAAGAAAAAGAGAGAGGAAGGAAGAAAAGGTAGAAAAGAGCTAAAGCATCCCAAAAGGGGGCAAATACTAAAAGAGGGGCTTTTGCCATATGGAGGAGCGTCACGTTTGAGAGGGGGGCAGACAAAAGGGTTTCTTGCTACAACTTCAGTGTGGCAATAGCTGAAAGATGGTCTTCTGATAAAATATTTGGCAATATTTATTTATTTATATGCTGTCCTTCCCCAAAGGAGCTCAGGGAATCTTAAGATATAATCTTAAGATATATAAAAATATAATATTAAAGTAAAACATAACAAAACTAACACTCCCCAAAATACCCCTAATTTTTAAAAATATCATCCCAGTCTATCCAATCCTGCTCATTTACAAGAACATTCTGCCCCAGATGCAACCCCTGCAATCCAACCTCACTTCCCATTTTCCATTCATTATCTCCATAAAAAATGAAAATTCTTTTTCCATGTTTCTCTTCCCTCCCACCCCTACCCATTAGGGGTGTGCAAAGCTTTGGGTCCTGATTCAATTCAATGGAGATTTGGCCCAATCTGGTGGCCAAATCTCTGAACCAGAATCAAATTAGATGACCCTTTAATCAATCCAAATTGAATCGGAACCCTCCGATTCGGAACGATTCAGCGATTTGGACATAGAGACAGCTTTAAATGTTTTTTCTACATACCTCTAGGTAGCAGGGGCTCAAGAGTGCTGAGATGGTGGGCGCATGGAGCATCTCACAGAAGCATGGAGGGTTCCCCAGCATGCTCAGCAGGAGACCAAGAAGTGGACCAGTAGCACTTCCGATCCACTTCTGGGCCCACTGGGGAGCATGCAGAAGGCCCCTGTCCCCACTCCCCAGCTTAGACATTGGTTCCTTCTGGGTCTGGGGAGAACTGGGGTCCCCCTGTGCCTGACTGCTGAACCAGGGCAGGCTGCGGGGGGCGGTGTGCTCCCCAGCAGACGTGGAAGTGGACTGGAAGCACTTCTGGTTCACTTTTGGGTTCACTGCCAAGCACATGGAGGGCCCCCTCACATTCCTGTGGGATGCTCCATGCACCTTGGCATCTCAGCTTTCACAAGCTGCACCCACTACCTCAAGGTATCTAGAAAAAGCATTGAAATCTGTATGAATCACTGATTCTCTGAATCAGCATTGAATCTTTAGATTCGGATTTGGCCAAATCGAATCAGGGACAGTGATCTGAATCAACAAACTGAATCACTGTTCCCAATTCAGGCCAAATCTGAATCAAATAGGGACCACTTTGCATACCCCTACTACCCATGCCTCACATCCAGGAGAGTTCTGCCTGACCCTCTTTTAAGTCCTTCCCAAGATGGTATCTCCCTCTCTCATGGGGATACCATGGCTATCCCATCCCACCAACTCCTCACAGCCAAGAGTCCCCTCTCCTTTTCCTTTAATGTCATAGAATCATAGAAGTAGAGTCGGAAGGGACCTTGTAGATCTTCAAGTCCGACCCCCTGCTGGGCAGGAGAAAAGACTGGACTCAAATGAGTCCAGCCAG